>NW_024534686.1:0-24470 GCF_016097555.1 Gigantopelta aegis
ATGTCTTTATTATTCTAATGAAAAACCCCCCTCCATCTTTAAAAAAAGCAAATCTTCAACGTCAAATGAACAACACCCCTTAAAATAATTAAAAAAACGCCACGGACCCGATATAAATAAAAAAATTGAAATTACCTTAACAACTGGATAATAAAACTTTTTAATGGATAAATAGAAATTTTTTTTAAATAACCAATTAGGCGAAATGATGAAGCCTGGACTTATAACAAACAAATTCATTAACCTTACTGGTCACAAGGTTAGATTAGCTCCCTCTGTATTAAATTAAATCACATCTTTGGGCCATTTCCGCACTAACAAACTGCTTGACCCCTCTAAATATTTACGTAAATCCTTAACCAACATTATATATTTAATGATTGTAAATTATCTCTATACTTTTAAATTATTACAGACTACCTAGAATTACAAACTTTTGACAAGATTAATCTTCTTAAAAAAGTTCGTGATTCCCAACACTCTTATTTAACCAACTATTCGCAACAACTCTTACTTAATCTATTAATCAAAGGGTTTTCTGTAAAGGAACTCAAGGAGATTCGTAAGTCTTTTCGAGATGCTGGACCTTCGCCCCCTTATCTAACTTGAATCGTATCACTTGTTTAGGATGAAATGTTAACAAACCCAGAAACTCCTGACTTTGTTCCCAATAATTCTAGGAAGCTTTCCTTTAAATCCTTCATGCTGACTTCAACATAGGAGACATTACCCTAAGTGTCCCTTTTTGTGAATTTTTTTTAGCATTGGTATCTTTTGCAGCATTTCTCTCGTTGGTCTCTTCCACAAAGTCCACACTGTTTTCCTTATCATGAAAAATGTCCTCCTGCGTCATACTGATTGACTTCCTTCATACATATTTTTGAAATGCTTCAATTCAAACTCTGCTTCATTTTTGTTTTAGGAGTACCCGCTTCCCTGAACCTTCCTTCTTCTCATATCTTTTTTTCGCTTTATTAGTTTGGAGTCATTCGAAGGTCACTGCTCAATCCCCAATTAGACAATCACAACATTTTTCTTTAATCTCCGTATTTCAATTTCCGCTAGTTGTAGAGAACTACAATGTATTCCTGCCTTTATACTTTTTTGATACCTTTGGTTAACCTGCTTTTACAAATATGATTTCCCCCTTTACATTGAAACTTGTTGAATTTGGCAAGTTTTTGAAATCCCTTCGACATTGGGCAGGATACTCGAAAAGAAATTCCTCTGCTACTTCACCTAGGCAATAAAGGAGGTACTGACTTTTTTCTCCTCCTGTCTAGAACCCGTTCTTGTCAAAACTGTTCCAAACGCTTCAAACAAGACTATTCACCTGGTTCTTGAAGTTAAAAGGACCTGGTGGTTGGATCTTAACAATTCTTTTTCTCTCAGTCCCCCTCCCCAATACATTTTTACAAATAAACAAGACCAAACCTTGCCTTCTTGTTTCCCAACCAAAATTTTTTTAAAACCTTTATTAAAAAATAATTTTTCTAACAAACAAGTTCTTTAATTAAAAATTTTTAAAAAAAAAAATTTTTTTACCTTTTAATAAAAAATTTATGAAAAGAATTGAAAGAATTTAAAATAACCCTCGATCTCATTTACAAAAAAAAAGGTTTTCAAAAAAAAATTAAAAAATTTTTGTCAAAAAGTTCAAAAAACTTAACATTGTACAACAGCAATGTTAAAAAAAAAATGGCTTTTCAATGTAATACATTACTTTTTATGTAATTTTGGGGAGAACAATTAAAATATTTAAAATTCTTAGAAATCTTAATTTTATAAATTTTGGGCAAAATATAACTCTCAACCAAAATTTTCAAATAAAACAAAAGGCACTTCAAATTAAAAAAAAAAAAATTTAAAAAAAAAACAATTTTAATAAGAAAAAATTAAAATTAATTTAAAATTAATCATTTTCAAAAATTTAATTGATTTTACAAAAATATTTTCCCTGAACTATTATTAAAATTTTTAATAAATATTTAAAGGCCAATGCCTTATCTGTTGAAAACAAAGACTATTGAATAAAGGGTATATCAATGTTAACTAAGTGTATTAATCATAGGTACAAATAATACTATTATTATTATACTATGTTTTTTGATCGTATTCACTGTCACATTGCTGTATTACATATGTCCTGTTTTTGTTTTCTTTCATTTCACTTTTATTGTATCACTAGATATTGAGTAAACATTTTTTGCTGTGAGTATTACTTGACAAGTGTTTTTTTGCATGTTTGTGGATCAAGGTTTAGTAAAGTCACTTTTTGCATTCCTAGTGTGACTATATATACAACATATATATGTATATATGCTAGATTATCTAGGTCTGTTGAAGAGTGCTCGATATCGTTCAGACAGAGCAGGTTAGACCCAGAATTGAAGGACAAAAGAACAGAGCTCTTGCTTTGCTGCTGTCAGCACAAAGTGAGAGCGCTGTTCTTTTGTCCTTCATTCTGGTCTATATATGATATAATATATATTTAATCTAGCAGTGTAGCAAAAAACTTACCTTATATAAAAACTAGTTTTTATATAGATATAAACTAAGGTAACTTTTTGCTACACTGCTAGATTAGTTGCCTCATGTGATGAATAAAGTAAATTGACATAGAACTAACATTATCAACTGCATCTAGATTAGCTCCACTGTTTAATCAAAAGTTTGTGACAACATCAGTCCTGCCATTACCTGCAACATAGTGCAAAGGAGTCCTTTTGTCCTAAAAAATATAGCAAGATAAATATTACTATACAATGTAATACACTATATAGTCTGTACTGGTTTTCTATGACAAAAAAGTTGCCCTATTACTAATGTATCACTGAATAACTGTTAATGTATGTTATGTAGGTATAGCATTATACAAGTTTTAATACAGCCATACTTTGCACACTCATTCTCATGATCTGAATTACCTCAGTAACAATGTCAATATTAGTAGTATGGTTAAGCAATACTTCAACAACATCAGCATGTCCATTATTACTTGCATAATGAAGAGCCATCCTTCCATGCTATTAGAATAAAAGACAAATCTTCAACTGTCAATTACACAAACAACACATTAAATAAATAGTAAAAACATCCACAGACCCGATAAAAAATAAAAATTACCTTAACAATAACATGGATACATAACATAACTTTTAATGGATAATAGAAGATTTTTTAAAATAGTATTTCCTATGGAGCAGTACTTCATTAAAAAGTTTTGTATAATCATCATAATAGTGACAATAATTTTGTGACACAGTAGCTCTAAAATGGTCAAAATCCATTATACAGTTTGGCTAGAGATTGTACTATTTTAATGCAAATCAAGGACTATTTTAACATTAACCGGTGGAAAAAGGTAATTTGCCTTATCTGTTGAAATCAAAGCCACTATTGAATAAGGGTATATCATGTTTAACTAAGTGTATTAATCATGGTACAAATAATACTATTATTATTATACTATGTTTTTGATCTTATTCAATGTCACAACTGCTGTTTTACATATGTTGTGTTTTGTTTTCTTTCTTTCACTTTATTGTATCACTAGATATTGAGTAAAAATTTTTGCTGGTTTTCTATGACAAAAAGTTGCCTATTACTAATGTATCACTGAATAACTGTTAATGTATGTTATGTAGGTATAGCATTATACAAGTTTTATACAGCCATACTTTGGACACTCATTCTCATGATCTAATTTCATTAGTAACAATGTCATTATTAGTAGTATGGTTAAGCAATATTTCAACAACAGTATGTCTATTATTACTTGCATATGAAAAAACCATCCTTCCATACTATTAGAATAAATAAAGACAAACCATTGCTTGCATAATGAAAAACCATCCTTCCATACTATTAGAATAAAAGACAAATCTTCAACTGTCAAATGAGACAACTAACACATTAAATAAATAGTAAAAAAACGTCCACGGACCCGATATAAAATAAAAATTGATTACCTTAACAATAACATGGATACATAACATAACTTTTAATGGAATAAATAGAAGATTTTTTTTAAATAACCAGATTAGGCTGATAATGATGAAGCTCTGGACTTATAACATAACAAATGTACATTAACACTTACTGGATCAACAAGGTTTAGATTAGCTCTTCTCTGTATTAAAATTGAAATCACATCTTTGTGGCCATTTCCTGCAGCTAACATAACTGGACTTGACCCCTTCTAAATATTACAGTAATATCATTAACATCAACTAATTGAATATATTATGATGATTGTAAATTATCTCTGCTAATACTATTGTAAATGTATTACATGACTACACTAGAATATTACAAACTTTGACAAGATTAAATCTTCTTAAAAAAGTATCGGTGATATCAACTACTCTTATATTAACCAAACTATTCGCAAACAACTCTTACTATAATCTTATTAATACAATAGGGTTTTTCTGTAAAGGAACTCAAGGTAGACTTCTGTAAGTCTTTTCAGAGATAGCTGTGACCTCGCCCCCTGTATCTAACTTGAATTGTATCATCTTTGTTTAGGATGAAATGTTAACAAACCAAGAAGACTCCTGACTGTTACCAATAATGTCTAGGAATGCTTCCTTTAAGATCTCTTCACTGCTGACTTCAGACATAGGAGACAGTGACCGCTATAGTGTCCCTATTTGTGACATTTTTAGCATGTGGTATCTTTAGCAGGACATTTATCTCTGCTGTGTAGGTCTCTTCCACAAACGTCCACACTGTTTTCCTTGATCATGAAGTGTCCTAGCGTGCATACTGATTGATCTTCCTTTCACTACATATTTTCTGAAACATGCTTCAATATCAAACTCTGTCTTCATTGATTTAGTTTTGAGGAGTACCTGCTGTCCGTGAACAGCTTCCTTCTGTCTCACTATCTTTTTTTTCGCTTTACTTAGTTTTTGAAGTCATTCAGAGAGTCTACTGTCTCAAGTCCCCACAATTAGACAATCACGAATCGTTTTTGTCGTTTAGATCTCCGAAAGTAAAATATGAAAGTAAATTCTCCAGTCTTGACAATACAGACTGGTAAGTCTTTCAAATAATACAAGTATAGTACCTTTTATAGTACTGTTCTGCCTTTTTGTAGGTGTCAATGTGGACAATGTGAAACTTGATGCAACAGGCCATGTATGTGTGTGTGCTGTAAAATAGACATTGTGAAAGATAAAAGATGAAAGAGAGTAGCAATGAGATACATTGTACACAGAACCATGAAGGGTTTCAATCTGTGTGCTTATTTTGGGTGCTACAGACAGCCTATTTTCGTTACAAGCTGTTGTTATGGGGACACTGAAAAAAATCTGTTCATGAGTAAGTTTGCTTGAACATAATATTATTATACATCGCTTCACGTTGCATTCTTTTTTTCCTGCAGACGTTACCGCTATATGGCATACTGCCAGCTAACCATTTGGGTGCTGGGGATGGCTCGGGAAAAAGTAAGAGTAATTTTACCAAAGTTGTGCAGTAAAGAAGAAAGGAACACTTTTCCATCTGATTTAGTAATTAGACAGGTTTTCAATATCCACATGTTGTGAGTTTGTTTGTTGCATACAATAGTTATTATTATGAAATCTAAATCTACTCTTAGACTTGAAATGGCAGTGTCCTTGTCTGGCCTTGTGTATTGACTATTTAATGGTGCTGGCTCCTCATCATGTTTAACTTGCATCCCCTCTAGAGTGAAATGCTCACATACATAACTAAGAGTTTTCACTAGCTTTCCAGTTAGCTCACGTCCTTTGAACTTGTTTCTCCCACTGAGCTTTTAAAGCAGGGTTTTTTTTGGAACTTGAACAAACTTACTGTATCACTTGGTACATTAGAACATCCAGCAGCCACACCATGTTGCACACCTTGCGAATGTGTAAAGGGTCTATACTTGTAAATATATGCGCATGGATTAGCAAGAAATCTCTCCCTTTGATGACATCACATATCGGCCCCACCCAATTTCAACCTCAACAGGAAACTTTGTAGCTTATTGAAAATAGCTGGAAACAACTATTTTTTTCTACTAATGGTAGCCAGAAAAAATTTGAAAAAATATGCTGAGCTATGTATCACCAAAGGATTCTTTTTGAATTAAAAAAAATATAGTGCTTTTTTCATGATACCCTCCCTTTAAATATAACTAGACATACGCAATTGTATTACGCAGCGTAGAGCCTCGCGCAGTGTAATTGCATACATTTTTGTATGCAGATATTATTTTACAATCTTTCTGTTAAAATAGCTGGGCATGGGAAAATAGCACACATTCCATGCACAGCTGGAGAATAATAGCAACAGTGCCATTTCAGAGCACGTGAGCATACGGTTTGCGGGTTGGGCTGAAATAATTGCATTCTCAAGCGTGACACACAACAACTATACATACATACATACATACATACATACTAGACATACGTATACGCAGTGTAGAGCCTCGCGCAGTGAATGCATACTTTTTTGTATGCAGATATTATTTTTATATTTCTGTTAAAATAGCTGGGCCAGGGAAGATGTCTGTGCTCGAATTGAGTGTATACGGGAGTATAGCCGTATACATTGTTACTGCTCCATTTTGCTATAGTATACATAGTTCAATAGTGTGTTGCTAACTTGCTACAGCCTACAGCCTACATTGCTTGCAGAATATAGTCACCATTTCACCAGGCTCATGAGTCAATGAATTGAAACCACTCCTTATATGCCACACCTACACGCCAAATAGCCCACCTACCGTTTTAAAACTGTTAAATGACTATTTACTATCATCAGCAGACTGTGAAAGGGGCTTAGCCAGATGAACATCTTAGCTACACCAGTTAGATCATCGTTAACTTATAAAAACACTCTCATCATTGATGTTTTTATCAAAATTGTTGGGCCACCACTTTTCATTTTGGACCCTTCTTTATACGTAAAGAAATTGATCACAAAGAAGCATTGCTTGTCCGATGACAGCAAAGCAAGACGAAGGAAAAACATGCCAACGAAGAACATGAGTATTTTTAGTTTGTGGAAAAAACTCAAACAGGATGAATAATTATTGTGTATTTTTTATAAAAAAGATACTTTTTTAAAACTATAATAGTCGAGTATACTTTGTTATAATTTTACAATTCGCGCACTGAAGATAGCACACATGATTCCATGCACAGCTGGAGAATAATAGCAACAGTGCAATTTCAGGAGCACGTGAGCATACGTTTGCGGTTTGGACTGAAATAAGTTTGCATTCTCAAACTATCTGCGTTGAACACATTACTCGCCTAAGGCGTCTACAACAAACTATCTGCGAGATGCGACGCACATTATTGCCTCGCGCTAAGGCACTCGGCATAACTTTCAGCAAGAATTTAAATTGATGTTACACAATGTAGTATTCCTATTGAGCAGTACTTCATTAAAAAGTTTTGTATAATCATCATAATAGTGACAATAACTTTGTGACACAGTAGGCTCTAAAATGGTCAAAATCCATTATACAGTTTGGCTAGAGATTGTACTATTTTTTCATGGAAAATCAAGGACTATTTTAACATTAACATGGAAAGAGGTAATTTGCCTTATCTGTTGAAATCAAAAGACTATTGAATAAGGGTATATCAATGTTAACTAAGTGTGTTAATCATAGGTACAAAATAATACTATTATTATTATACTATTTTTATTATTATTATACTAAACATATATAGATATGCAGGGTTTGCCTAACAAAGTGATAGGTTAGATTTAGTGAGAAATGGGCTTTGATCTCTAGTCTCTCCGGAATAATAGTAAACTTTAGCATTTGTAGTAAAATTTCTGTATACATATATTCTAACTTTGTTTTTGATCTTATTCACTTTCACACTGCTGTTTTACATATATCTGTTTTGTTTATTTCTTCAAGTTTATTGTATCACTAGATATTGAGTAAACATTTTTGCTGTGAGTATTACTTGACAAGTGTTTTGGCATGCTTGTGGATCCGGGTTTAGTAAAGCAATTTTTTCCATTCCTAAGTGCGACTATGTATACACACATATATAAGTATATATGCTAGAATATCTAGATCTGTTGAAGAGTGCTCGATATTGTTTTAGACAGAGCGGGTTAGATCAGAATTTAAGGACAAAAAAACAGAGCTCTTGCTTTGCTGCTGTCAGCAAAAGTGAGAGCGCTGTTCTGTTGTCCTTCAATTCTGGTCTATATATGAATATATATATATATATTATATATATTTAATCTAGCAGTGTAGCAAAAACTTACCTTAGTTTATATATATATATATATATATATATATATATATATATATATATATATATATATATAACTAAGGTACTTTTTGCTACACTGCTAGATTAGTTGCCTCATGTGATGAGTAAAGTACATTGACATAGAACTAACATTATCAACTGCATCTAGATTAGCTCCACTGTTAATCAAAAGTGTGACAACATCAGTCCTGCCATTACCTGCAGCATAGTGCAAAGGAGTCTTTTTGTCCTAAAAAATATAGGCAAGATAAATATTACTATACAAAGTAATACATCTATATAGTCTGTACTGGTTTTCTATGACAAAAAGTTGCCTATTATTAATGTATCACTGAATAACTGTTAATGTATGTTATGTAGGTATAGCATTATACAAGTTTTATACAGCCATACTTTGCACACTCATTCTCATGATCTGAATTACCTCAGTAACAATGTCAATATTAGTAGTATGGTTAAGCAATACTTCAACAACATCAGCATGTCCATTATTACTTGCATAATGAAGAGCCATCCTTCCATGCTATTAGAATAAAAGACAAATCTTTAACTGTCAAATTACACAACAACACATTAAATAAATAGTAAAAACATCCACAGACCCCGATAAAAATAAAAATTACCTTAACAATAACATGGATACATAACATAACTTTTAATGGAATAAATAGAAGATTTTTTAAAATAGTATTTCCTATGGAGCAGTACTTTATTAAAAAGTTTTGTATAACCATCATAATAGTGACAATAATTTTGTGACACAGTAGGCTCTAAATGGTCAAAATCCATTATACAGTTTTGGCTAGAGATTGTACTATTTTAATGCAAATCAAGGACTATTTTAACATTAACATGGAAAAAGGTAATTTGCCTTATCTGTTGAAATCAAAGACTATTGAATAAAGGGTATATCATGTTAACTAAGTGTATTAATCATAGGTACAAATAATACTATTATTATTATACTATGTTTTTGATCTTATTCACTGTCACATTGCTGTTTTACATATGTCTGTTTTGTTTTCTTTCTTTCACTTTATTGTATACTAGATATTGAGTAAACATTTTTGCTGTGAGTATTACTTGACAAGTGTTTTTGCATGCTTGTGGATCCGGGTTTAATAAAGCAATTTTTTCCATTCCTAAGTGTGACTATGTATACACACATATATAAGTATATATGCTAGAATATCTAGGTCTGTTGAAGAGTGCTCGATATGTTTAGACAGAGCGGGTTAGATCAGAATTTAAGGACAAAAAAACAGAGCTCTTGCTTTGCTGCTGCAGCAAAAAGTGAGAGCGCTGTTCTGTTGTCCTTCATTCTGGTCTATATATGAATATATATATATATATATATATATATTTAATCTAGCAGTGTAGCAAAAACTTACCTTAGTTTATATATATATATATATATATATATATAAACTAAGGTAACTTTTTGCTACACTGCTAGATTAGTTGCCTCATGTGATGAGTAAAAGTAAATTGACATAGAACTAACATTATCAACTGCATCTAGATTAGCTCCACTGTTAATCAAAAGTGTGACAACATCAGTCCTGCCATTACCTGCAGCATAGTGCAAAGGAGTCTTTTGTCCTAAAAAATATAGGCAAGATAAATATTACTATACAAAGTAATACATCTATATAGTCTGTACTGGATTTCTATGACAAAAAGTTGCCTATTACTAATGTATCACTGAATAACTGTTAATGTATGTTATGTAGGTATAGTATGATACAGTTTTATACAGCCATACTTTGCACACTCATACTCATGATCTGAATTACCTCAGTAACAAATGTCAATATTAGTAGTATAGTTAAGCAATGTTCAACAACATCAGTATGTCCATTATTTACTTGCATAATGAAGAGCAAGCCCGCCATCCTATTACAATGAAACACAATCTTCAACTGTCACACTATACCACTTAAAAAATGAATAGTAAAAAGCATCCACAGAGCCAATATAAACTAACATTGATTAGTCAATACATGATAACTATTATTACCTTAACAATAACATGGATCCATAACATAAGTTTTAAATGGCGTAAATAGAAGATTTTTTAAATCAACCAGATTAGGCTAATAATGATGAAGATCTGGATTTATAAATATAACATATGCACATAAACACTTACTGGATCAACAACGTTTAGATTAGCTCCTTTCTGTATTAAAATTGAAATCACATTTTTGTGGCCATTACTTGCAGCTAACATAACTGGACTTGATCCCTCTAAGTATATTACAGTAACATTATTAACATCAATCAACTAATGGAATATATTATGATGATTTTAAATTATCTCTACTAACACTATTGTTAATGTATTACATGACTACATTAGGACATTGTTACTAGGTAATTCAGATGATAAGAATGAGTGTGCAATCTAACTAAATGATTTTTTATATTGAATTTTTTCTAGAAATAATTGCGTGATACACGAGTTTCTGCACAATCGCAAATTTAGTATGGCATTAATTTAAACCACGCCTAAATGATACCCCGCCCACTTTAGTCACGTGTACGTGTAAGCGCTCAAATCAACATGACTCCCTCAAGTTTTTCAAAAGTTCGAGCTCTTTACCATCATCACCAAGGACACAGGAATAGGTGAAACGGCGACCAAAGAAGCTAACGCGGCTGTATCGTCTAGTGTTAGCGAGAAGCAGCCGCAGCATTCAGCTCAACGCCAGCGATCGTCCTAAAGTTAAGCGAAAATACACTTCTTTTAGCACAGAAATGTCGGTAGTAAAAGAGCTCAGCTGTAAATGGATCATGTCTGGCTATGACCACATACATTCTTCCCTGAATAGTTCGAAATGGGTTCAAGAAGGCAGGAATCATCATGCCATTGAAGATGGGGTTGAACAAGTAGCACTTTAGCTGATGCTACCTTGGAATCAGATAAGACCTCTTTGACTCTGACGATGTCTCTGGTGCAGATGATGTCGATCTGACATTCTGTATATAGTCAGTGACATGGTTAGCCTACTCATGCATTCAATCACTTATAAATAATTCTTTATGAATCTTGTCTGAGAAGAAAATCGCATTATTAAAATCATATTTTAAGAAAGTTACCAACAATTGCAGAAATCGCAATCTTTAATACCCACAATTATTTCTAGCACTACGGTACCTAAAACTCACTCATTTTACTTAAAACTTTAAGAAGCATTATTTTTTATATACAACAGTCTTTACTTGCAAAAACTGCTGTATTGTTGTTACTATTTATTCTATAACTCCTTCTAATAGTAAATATTTTGACTTAAAAAATTCAAATATAAAAAATCATTTTAGTTAGATTGCACACTCATTCTTATCATCTGAATTACCTTAGTAACAATGTCAATATTAGTAGTATGGTTAAGCAATGTTTTCAACAACATTAGTATGTCCGTTATTACTTGCATAATGAAGAGCCCTCCCTCCATACTATTAGAATAAAAGACAATTCTTTAACTGTCAAATGAGACAGCTACATGCTAAATAAATGTACAAAACATCCACGGACCCGATATAAAGAAACATTGATTAATCGATACTGGATAACTATTATTACCTTTAAATAACATGATACATAACATAAGTTTAGTGGAGTAAATTGAAGATTTTTAAAATACCAGATTAGGCTGATAATGATGAAGCTCTGGATTTATAACATACATATGCACATAAACACTTACTGATCAACAACACTTAGATTAGCTCCTCTCTGTATTAAAATTGAAATCACATCTTGTGGCCATTACTTGCAGCTAACATAACTGGAGTCAATCCCTCCTAAATATATTATAGTAACACCATTAACATCAACTAATGAAATATATTATGATGATTATAATTATCTCTGCTAACACTATTTTAAATGTATTACATGACTACACTAAGACATTACAAACTTAGAAAAAAACATTAAATCTACTTAAAAAGGTATCAGTGATATCAACTACTCTTACATTAACCAAACTATACTCAACAACTCTTACTGTAATCTTATTAATGCAAATATTAGACTAACATTGTAATTCACCATCACTATTCATCAATTTCATACCTAAATCTCACTCATTGTTACTTAAAACTTTAAGAAGCATTATTTTTTATATACAACAGTCTTTACTTGTAAAAACTGCTGTATTAGTTGTTACAAATTTATTTTATAACTCCTTTTAATAGTAAATATTTTGACTTAAAAAATTCAAATATAAAAATCATTTTAGTTAGATTGCACACTCATTCTTATCATCTGAATGAATTACCTTAGTAACAATGTCAATATTAGTAGTATGGTTAAGCAATGTTTCAACAACATCATTATGTCCATTATTACTTGCATAATGAAGAGCCTGCCAGCCATCCTATTACAATAAAACAAAATCTTCAACACTCAAATTAGACCACTAAATAATTAATAGTAAAAACATCCACGGACCCGATATAAAATAAACATTGACTAATCAATACTGGATAACTATTATTACCTTAACAATAACACATGATACATAACATAAGTTTTTAATGGAGTAAATTGAAGATTTTTTTAAATAACAGATTAGGCTGATAATGATGAAGATCTGGATTTATAACATAACATATGCACATAACCACTTACTAGATCAACAACGTTAGATTAGCTCCTCTCTGTCTTACTGTAATCTTATTAATGCAATATTAGACTAACATTGTAATTCACCATCACTATTCATCCATTTCATACCTAAATCTCAATCATTGTTACTTAAAACTTTAAGAAGCATTATTTTTTATATACAACAGTCTTACTTGTAAAAACTGCTGTATTATTTGTTACAAATTTATTTTATAACTCCTTTTAATAGTAAATCTTTTTGACTTAAAAAAATTCAAATATAAAAAAATCATTTTAGTTAGATTGCACACATCATTCTTATCATCTGAATTACCTTAGTAACAATGTCAATATTATGTATGGTTAAGCAATGTTTCAACAACATCATTATGTCCATTATTACTTGCATAATGAAAGCCTGCCAGCCATCCTATTACAAAAAAACAAAATCTTCAACACTCAAATTAGACCACTAAATAAATTAATAGTAAAACATCCACGGACCCGATATAAATAAACATTGACTAATCAATACTGGATAACTATTATTACCTTAACAATAACATGGATACATACATAAGTTTTAATGGAGTAAATTGAAGATTTTTTTAAATAACCAGATTATGCTGATAATGATGAAGATCTGGATTTATAACATAACATATGCACATAAACACTTACTAGATCAACAACGTTTAGATTAGCTCCTCTCTGTATTACTGTAATCTTATTAATGCAATATTAGACTAACATTGTAATTCACCATCACTTTCATCATTTTCATACTAAATCTCACTCATTGTTTACTTAAAACTTTAAGAAGCATTATTTTTTATATACAACAGTCTTTACTTGTAAAAACTGCTTGTATTAGTGTTACAAATTTATTTTATAACTCCTTTTAATAGTAATATTTTGACTTAAAAAATTCAAATATAAAAAATCATTTTAGTTAGAATTGCACACTCATTCTTATCATCTGAATTACCTTAGTAACAATGTCAATATTAGTAGTATGGGGTTAAGCAATGTTTCAACAACATCATTATGTCCATTATTACTTGCCATAATGAAGAGCCTGCCAGCCATCCATTACAATAAAACAAAATCTTCAACACTCAAATTAGACCACTAAATAAAATTAATAGTAAAAAACATCCACGGACCCGATATAAAATAAACATTGACTAATCAATACTGGATAACTATTATTACCTTAACATAACATGGATACATAACATAAGTTTTTTAATGGAGTAAATTGAAGAATTTTTTTTAAATAACCAGATTAGGCTGATAATGATGAAGATCTGGATTTATAATATACACATGCACATAAACACTTACTAGATCAACAACGTTTAGATTAGCTCCTCTCTGTATTAAATTGAAATCACATCTTTGTGGCCATTACCTGCAGCTAACATAACTGGAACTTGATCCCTCCTAGTATATTACAGTAACATTATTAACATCAACTAATGGAATATATTAGATGATTTTAAATTATCTCTACTAACACTATTTTAAATGTAATACATGACTACACTAGGACATTACAACTTAGACAACATTTAAATCTACTTAAAAAGGTAGCAGTGATATCAACTACTCTTACATTTAACCAAACTATACTCAACACTCTTACTGTATCTTATTAATGCAAATATTAGACTAACATTGTAATTCACCCATCACTATTCATCAATTTCATACCTAAATCTCAATCATTGTTACTTAAAACTTTAAGAAGCATTATTTTTTATATACAACAGTCTTTACTTGTAAAAAACTGCTGTATTAGTTGTTACAAATTTATTTTATAAACTCCTTTCAATAGTAAATATTTTGACTTAAAAAATTCAAATATAAAAATCATTTTAGTTAGATTGCACACTCATTCTTATCATCTGAATTACCTTAGTAACATGTCAATATTAGTAGTTATGGTTAAGCAATGTTTTCAAAACATTAGTATGTGCATTATTACTTGCATAATGAGAGCCTGCCAGCCATCCTATTACAATAAAACAAAATCTTCAACACTCAAATTAGAACCACTAAATAAAATTATAGTAAAAAACATCCACGGACCCGCATATTAAAATAAACCTTGACTAATCAATAATGGATAACTATATATTACCTTAACAATAACATGGATACATAACATAAGTTTTAATGGAGTAAATTGAAGATTTTTTTAAATAACCAGATTAGGCTGATAATGATGAAGATCTGGATTTATAATATAAACATATCACATAAACACTTACTAGATCAACAACGTTTAGATTAGCTCCTCTCTGTATTAAAATTGAAATCACATTCTTTGTGGCCATTACTTGCAGCTAACATAACTGGAGTCAATCCCTCCTAATATATTATAGTAACATCATTAACATCAACTAATGATCCATTTTCTCTCAGATCCCACCAAGAACACCAGCATCACAACAGTACCACACATATATAGCCAAAGTTACTTGTATATCAGAACAGAGAATATACTAAAACGGATAACACATTATCTAGACAGCTATATTTGTTGTAACACAATGTACATTGTTCTATTAGACAATTCCCTACAGTTTATAATGTAACATAGTATATAATTATATTATATTACCATCTGTTTAATATAAAAAAGCTATCTATAGAGATATAGAAAGAGAAGTCCTCAAGCAAAGATATTTAAAATGAATCTCTCTAGACTAACATTGCAGTCACATATATAAACATCAATGATGTATTTCAAAAAAAAGAAATGACACAAAAATGGTTTGTCAGTTACTAAAGTTGCACATAAATGTTTAACTATTGTGACTAAAGCAATGATTCGAATAAAAATAAAGGAGTCTTTCATAAGATGTAATATACATTACTTTTTATGCAGTACATGTATAATGGGGACAACAATTTGAACAATATAAAAATTTATAGAGAAATCAATAATTTTTATTATTTTTGGACAAAAATAATAACATTTTCTACAACAAGCAACTAATGCATGAATTACTGTAAATATAAATTCAATGGTCTACTTACTATGAGAGTAAAAAGTAAACCCTTATATGTGCAGAGTAATTAGAAGGAAACTAAGTGATAATCTGATTGATACTGCAATGTAGAGCTTAAGGTGTGTATGCAAAGTTATTATTTAAATATAACTAGACATATGCTTTTGTATACGCAGCGTAGAGCCTCGTGCAGTGAATTGCATACATTTTTGTATGCAGATATTATTTTTATCTTTCTGTTAAAATAGCTGGGCCAGGGAAATTAGCACATATGAATCCATGCACAGCTGGAGAATAATAGCAACAGTGCCATTTCAGGAGCACGTGAGCAACGTTTGTGGATTTGGGCTGAAATAATTGGCATTCTCAAGCGTGAACACCCCACATACATACATACATACATACAACTATCTGCGAGATGCGACGCATAATTATTTGCCTCGCGCTAAGGCGCTCGGCAATAACTTTCAGCAAGAATTAAATTGATGTTACACAATATAGTATTTCCTATTGAGCAGTACTTCATTAAAAAGTTTTGTATAATCATCATAATAGTGACAATAACTTTGTGACACAGTAGGCTCTAAATGGTCAAAATCCATTATACAGTTTTGGCTAGAGATTGTACTATTTTTTTCATGCAAATCAAGGACTATTTTAACATTAACATGGAAAAGGTAATTTGCCTTATCTCTTGAAATCAAAGACTATTGATAGAGGGTATATCAATGTTAACTAAGTGTATTAATCATAGGTACAATAATACTATTATTATTATACTATTTTTATTACTATTATACTAAACAATATAGATATGCAGGGTTTGCCTAACAAAGTGATAGGTTAGATTTAGTGAGAAATGGGCTTTGATCTCTAGTCTCTCCGGAATAATAGTAAACTTTAGCATTTGTAGTAAAATTTCTGTATACATATATTCTAACTTTGTTTTTGATCTTATTCACTTTCACACTGCTTTTTACATATGTCTGTTTTGTGGTTTATTTCTTCAAGTTTTTATTGTATCACTAGATATTGAGTAAATATTTTTGCTGCGAGTATTACTTGACAAGTGTTTTTGCATGCTTGTGGATCCGGGTTTAGTAAAGCAATTTTTTCCATTCCTAAGTGTGACTAGATATACACACATATATATGTATATATCTAGATTTATCTAGGTCTGTTGAAGAGTGCTCGATATCATTTAGACAGAGCGAGTTAGACCAGAATTTAAGGACAAAAGACAGAGCTCTTGCTTTGCTGCTGTGCAGCAAAAGTGAGAGCGCTGTTCTGTTGTCCTTCAATTCTGGTCTATATATGAATATATATATATATATATATATATTTAATCTAGCAGTGTAGCAAAAACTTACCTTACCTTTTATATATATATATAATATATATATATATATATATATAAACTAGGTAACTTTTTGCTACACTGCTAGATTAGTTGCCTCATGTGATGAATAAAGTAAATTGACATAGAACTAACATTATCAACTGCATCTAGATTAGCTCCACTGTTTAATCAAAAGTGTGACAACATCAGTCCCTGCCATTACCTGCAGCATAGTGCAAAGGAGTCCTTTTGTCCTAAAAAATATAGGCAAGATAAATATTACTATACAAAGTAAACATCTATATAGACTGTACTGGTTTTCTATGACAAAAAGTTGCCTATTACTAATGTATCACTGTCCTTCAATTCTGGTCTATATATGACTATATACAAGTATATATATATATTATATATATATATATATATAATATATATATATATATATATATATTATATAGATATAATCTAGCAGTGTAGCATAAACTTACCTTAGTTTATATATAATATATATATATATATATATATATAAACTAAGGTAACTTTTTTCTACACTGCTAGATTAGTTGCCTCATGTGATGAATAAAGTAAATTGACATAGAACTAACATTATCAACTGCATCTAGATTAGCTCCACTGTTAATCAAAAGTGTGACAACATCAGTCCTGCCATTACCTGCAGCATAGTGCAAAGGAGTCCTTTTGTCCTAAAAAATATAGGCAAGATAAATATTACTATACAAAGTAATACATCTATATAGACTGTACTGGTTTTCTATGACAAAAAGTTGCCTATTACTAATGTATCACTGTCCTTCAATTCTGGTCTATATATGACTATATACAAGTATATATATATATATATATATATATATATATTATATAGATATAATCTAGCAGTGTAGCATAAACTTACCTTAGTTTTTATATATATATATATATATATATATATATAAACTAAGGTAACTTTTTTCTACACTGCTAGATTAGGTTGCCTCATGTGATGAATAAAGTAAATTGACATAGAACTAACATTATCAACTGCATCTAGATTAGCTCCACTGTTAATCAAAAGTGTGACAACATCAGTCCTGCCATTACCTGCAGCATAGTGCAAAGGAGTCCTTTTGTCCTAAAAAATATAGGCAAGATAAATATTACTATAACAAAAGTAATACATCTATATAGACTGTACTGGTTTTCTATGACAAAAAGTTTGCCTATTACTAATGTATCACTGTCCTTCAATTCTGGTCTATATATGACTATATACAACGTATATATATATATATATATATATATATATATTATATAGATATAATACTAGCAGTGTAGCATAAACTTACCTTAGTTTTATATATATATATATATATATATATATATATAAACTAAGGTAACTTTTTTCTACACTGCTAATTAGTTGCCTCATGTGATAAATAAAGTAAATTGACATAGAACTAACATTATCAACTGCATCTAGATTAGCTCCACTGTTAATCAAAAGTGTGACAACATCAGTCCTGCCATTACCTGCATCAGCATAGTGCAAAGGAGTCCTTTTGTCCTAAAAAATATAGGCAGATAAATATTACTATACAAAGTAATACATCTATATAGACTGTACTGGTTTTCTATGACAAAAAGTTGCCTATTACTAATGTATCACTGTCCTTCAATTCTGGTCTATATATGACTATATACAAGTATATATATATATATATATATATTATATAGATATAATCTAGCAGTGTAGCATAAACTTACTTAGTTTATATATATATATATATTATATATGATATATATAAACTAAGGTAACTTTTTTTCTACACTGCTAGATTAGTTTGCCTCATGTGATGAATAAAGTAAATTGACATAGAACTAACATTATCAACTGCATCTAGATTAGCTCCACCATTAATCAAAAAGTGTGACAACATCAGTCCTGCCATTACCTGCAGCATAGTGCAAAGGAGTCCTTTTGTCCTAAAAAATATAGGCAAGATAAATATTACTATACAAAGTAATACATCTATATAGACTGTACTGGTTTTCTATGACAAAAAGTTGCCTATTACTAATGTATCACTGTCCTTCAATTCTGGTCTATATATGACTATATACAAGTATATATATATATATATATATATATATAATATTATATATATAGATATAATCTAGCAGTGTAGCATAAACTTACCTTAGTTTATATATATATATATATATATATATAAACTAAGGTAACTTTTTTCTACACTGCTAGATTAGTTGCCTCATGTGATGAATAAAGTAAATTGACATAGAACTAACATTATCAACTGCATCTAGATTAGCTCCACTGTTAATCAAAAGTGTGACATCATCAGTCCTGCCATTGTTTGCAGCATAGTGCAAAGGAGTCCTTTTGTACTAAAAAATATAGCCAAGATAAATAATATTATACATGAGCATGTCCGTAATGAAGACCCATCACTCCATCCTATTACAATAAAAGACAATTCACAAACTTTTGCTGGATAATTTCTCACGATAGTACAAAACAAAACATATAGCTACATAAAATTTGTTTAAGAAGACAGTAATTGCAATAATCATAGGCACTATATAGACACTATTGTCAAGTTAGATTATTACATCATATATTCTAGTATTAACACTACATTACTCTTTAATGAATCACAAGCGTTCTTGTTTGTACATAAATAATTTTTGTCAGTGGATTTGAAGCAAATATTTTATTCTTTTATGATGACATAACTTTACTGGTCGTATACTGCATTGTGGTACATACTATTATCATGTAAACTGTTTATCTTAACACTTGATAAGATTTATCAGAAGAAATGATTCTTTTGATCATTAAATTTTAGTAGGCGGAACTGTTTTTTTGGGAATAGAGAAATGGAGTAGGTGAACAGAACTGATTTTTTGGAATAGACGAAATGGGAGTAGGTGAACAGAATGATTTTTTGGGAATAGACGAAAATGGGAGTAGGTGAATAGAATTGTTCTTTTGGGACTAGATGAAATGGTATAGGTGAGCAGGTACCAAACCATTATTTCATATTGAGTAGATACAAAATATTATCAGTTGTTATTATGAAAAGTTACATAAATGGAAATAGAACTACTATACATAACATTATGGACAATGTAATACAGTGTATATAGATACAATATGGCCTAGAATAATCTTTGGACTGTGTAGCACATTGCATATGTCATGCGAAATTTGGTGAGCATTATAATTGATAAATCCTAATTTCATTGATTAGGTATATTAATATTTTTTTTACTTCACATAAACCATAGTATAAACGTTTAGTCTTCATTTACTTAGGACAATCTGTGCACATTACATATTGTAATCTTGCAATGTTTATTTTACTTACATTAAAATATTGGCTGCAGAGAATGACCCTAATTAATTTGATACTATTGGATTCCTCTCATTCTTGTGGGTTTCTTGTGGCAACATTCACAAAATAATTGAATTATTTTAAAATTTCTTTTATAAACTTCATTATAAAGTATGTATATAAAATAAAAACTAGGTTTTGCCATATCAAGCTTATATAGGGCATGTCAAACTTTCCTTTTAACAACAAGGTTACACATACATATAGAAAATATCTTAGAAAGACTGAAGCATAAGTACATGACTTGCTTAATGACAATAGTTAAAGAGATAGTTCATCACATGTTCACTAGTTATTGGGGGCCTGGAAGAAAAACTTATATAGAACAATATTTAAGTTGCAGACAGTTATTAATAATTATGAATAGTAAACATTAGCTTGCAGTAATATTATTAAATATTAGGAACTATTCTAATCTTTATGGAATGATCCATAAACTATCTAACAAGCAGACTGAATGTTATTTCCTTTACTTATGACTGAGTAATATTTAGCAATAGGATATATGTTTATTATTTAACGTACTTACCATGGTTTATGATATCAGCTCACATGAGCAAACACAAAGACAGCAAATGCTATGATCGTCTATATAAAAGTACAGCAAAAGAAGAAGACTAAACGTTATGTTTTATCAGATGCATACAATACAAAAAATTATGAATAATTAATTTTTTGATGGGCGTTACTGTAGATAAAAACCAATTGGACATTAAGATAGCATATCTGGACGTTAAATAGGCAGATAGAGCGACTTTAAAGAAACCCATAACAACAACTCCATTCGTTATCCATCCAGTAATACGTTAGTGTATCTATCTCTAATAGATGTTAGTTGTAATCTTGAGCAAAGTTGAAACAGGATAATTAGAACATGGAAAGAACTACCTCCATAGTTCAGTGTAATCTTGTTTTTCTGATACAGTAAACTTGCTTAAAAATGTAAATAATTTATGTTCCTGTATTGTTAGTGAGCTCCTTTGGAGGTAGAATTGTAGCAAAAATACAACACACATGTGAATCCTCCACATTAACAATGATGATAATTCTCCAAAAATTTTACATCTTCTCTTATTTATCCAAACTTAAGTACATATACTTCTATGGTATGGTCATATATCATATTGTATTCAGGAAACTTTTACATTACATTATCATAATGCACTTTAATTTACATTATAGATAGATAGAAGAATTACTGGTGAAAGGAGGAATGTTTGTAGTAGTTACTACTGCAAGTATGCTTACATTCACCAAGTAGTCTTATTCTATCTATATACAGTCATCAATTATAAAGTTTTCTGTTTGAAACGCAATTGAACGCGCTTTTGGAATAGTTAGGCCACAAAATCGCACAGAGCGTGAAAAATCTAAAATGTATATATTGCGTATCACGCATTGTCCCAATTTATAGACAAAGTTGTCGGTTTAATATATGGAAGCCTTAAACGAGAGATATCACCATAGCTTGTTGTCTGATTTTTTTTTTAAGTGATGAATTTTTATTGTCAGGTATTTGATTTTTTAAATTGTTGCTTTGATATTCTACATATGCAATTGATATGTTCCATATTCTCTGTTTAAGTTCGTTGCAATATTTTGTGGTTAATGTGGAGAATAAAAGAAATAATTATGAATAATTATTTTAAAGGCATAGTTACTTAAAATAAATTGTATCAATAATATATTGTTGAAGGAACATCTTGTTTACCTTCCATACAGTTACTATTAGAAAGCTCTCCTTGGAGAAAAAGTATCAGTTAGTTTTAGAGCTAATTGAGAGACATCGTTTGAAGCATTTTCTTTAACTTATTAGCTAGGTGGCTGAAGACATCGTTAACACAATTACTTTTTAGATTTCCAACATACACTAAATTGTGATTACATATAAAATTATTAAAAGTATAGTAGGAAACATAATATACTTCACTCAGAAGTTTTCTTGATAAGGATCAATGATATATATACACTTGTCAAACCATAATGAAAATTCTGAAAATATTTTTTCTAATTGTTCTTCTATAATTATAATTGTGTAAGTATATATATATATCCTTTGCTTTTTCTTCTTTTAGGTAGATATTTTACTCCCTCAGTTAATGAAAGACCTTAAGATATTATTGAGCTTATCATTGTGATTAATACTCCAGTGAGATACTATTAAAAAGAACGAAAGAAAAATAAATTGGTATTGAGTTGTCAAATTAATTGTGGACATGAATGACAATGAAGAGTCTTCAGTTTCATGTGGATGACACTCAAAGAAAAAA
The DNA here is from genome assembly GCF_016097555.1 of Gigantopelta aegis. NCBI lineage: Eukaryota > Metazoa > Mollusca > Gastropoda > Neomphalida > Peltospiridae > Gigantopelta > Gigantopelta aegis. Next base: position 22,922 of record NW_024534686.1, read on the forward strand.
ATCAAGCAAAACATTATAAAAAACTCACTTGTGGAGCAAAAATGAGTGAAAAGTCAAGGATAAAAGATGAATATAAAATATTGAATTAAACTTACTGAGGAAGTTAGTATAAATGAGTAAATTCCCTTTCGACAGTACTAGAAATCATAATATAAATATTACACAGATTGAAATTACTATAAAAATAAATATACCTGAGGACCATTTGACCAAATGGCAACGATTGTAATGATGAGATATACAGTAATGAAGGTATGTCCGGAGTTGGTGAATAAAACTCAGGTAACGGTATTATCTGATTGCCTTTAAACTTGAAAGAATATCTTTGGATTTGTTAATGTTGAGTGATTACGTAGCTTTTTCTTTTACTCTTTAATAAGAAGATCTACCTAGGCTCTGAATAGTAAAATAAGCAGAGAACAGAAAATATTTTAACTTAGAATTTATTATGCTGCCACATTTCTCATCAATTAGCATGTGACTAGCATAATGCACTGACTAGCATAATAAAAAGAAAAGAGTCAAAACATCATTCCCACAAGAAATGAATAACCAATACTCAATAACTATCAGTTTAAATACCTACTCAACTTAACCAATTCAGACTATGATTAAGACAACTTGTAACAGTATATAAAGTGTCAGTGGATTTGCAAGCAAATATTTTTCTTCTTTTATGATAACTTGACATACTTTTACTGGTGGCATACTGCATGGTGTAACATACTATTATCATGTAAACTGTTTAATCTTAACACTTATAAATTTTATATCAGAAGAATGATTCTTTTGATCATTTAGTCGGCGGAACTGTTCTTTTGGGAATAGCCGGAAAAAAATGGGAGTAGTGAACAAACTGCATTGTTGGAATAGACGAAAATGTGAGTAGTGATTGTTCTTTTGGAATAGACGAATAGAGATGTGACGGTGCCAAACAATATTCATATTGAGTAGATACAAAATATTATCAGTTGTTATTATAAACAGTTACATATGGAAATAAAACGACTCATAAACCTTATGACATGGTATTACAGTGTAATATATACAATATAGCCTAGAATAATCTTTGGACTGTGTAGTACATGCATATGCCATGCAAATTTGTTGACATTATAATTGATAAATCCTAAATTCATTAGCTAAGTACATTTAATAATTTTTTTAACTCACATAACCATAGTAATAAATGTTTAGTCTTCATTTACTTAGGCAATCGGTGCACATTACATATGTAATCTTGCAATGTTTATTTTACTTACATTAAAATAATTGGCTGCATAAAATGACCCTAATAATTGTGATACTATGGATTCCTTCATTCTTGTGGTTCTTTGGGTAAATTACAAATAATTGAATTTTTTAAAATTCCTTTTATAATTTCGTTAAAGTAGGAATAAAATAAAAACCAGGTTTTGCCTTCAAGTAATTGACATTTTTTTCAAACTTTCCTTTAAAACAAGGTACCAAAAATAGAAAATATCTTTTAGAGAGACTGAACATAAGGACTGATTGTTTTAAGGGTTTATTAACAATAGTAAAGAAGTCT
>NW_024534687.1:0-47647 GCF_016097555.1 Gigantopelta aegis
AAAAGAAAAGTTTTTTGACCATTGTAAATGTACTAACCCCACCCTGTGCCCTCTAATAAATTTTATTGCTGCCTGATATACAGATAAAGGTAATGTAATATCAAGGTCTTGTTGTTGTCAATATGATATTTTACTCTTGTTCACTATCTATTATCTATCTCTAAAAATACGTTGACCATACTCGTTATGTGAGGAGGTCACTGGGGGGTTGTTTGAGGACTTGAGGTATGTGTGACTTTACCTTTTTATTTTGAATTAATCAAAATGTGGATTACATGGCATTAGTATCCACATATGTCCACTCTCTCTCTCTCTCTCTCTCTCTCTCTCTCCATTAGCTGGTGTAGTTATGAATAGCCACCTATCAAGATCCTAGTACTATAGACCTCCTGTTGGAGATTTGCATGCTATGCCAGAGAAACCAAAAAAAAAGAAAGTAAAGAAGTATAGTCCGTCAACAAACACCATCACCCTCTATGCTAGATCCTACCATAATTGAACATCAGCAAGAACCATATAAGTTAAGTCATGAGAAATGTTTTCTTCTCTTATCTACTATCCTATCTCTCTCTTTGTTTTCTGTCTAGTCATCTTCTCATCTCCTCTTTCTTCTCCTCTTTTATATGTCTTACTTCTAAATGTGTTTTAAAATATCGTTGATGTTAGGATTAACATACCAAGGTTTGATATTATAGCCCATTTTTTGGAAATTGCCTTCCCTACCTTGAGACCATTGTGAGCTTTAGACAATAGTACATGTAGTACTGTACTTTCTGTAATACTTTGGATCGAGATTAAGACTGAGGATTTCAAAATCCCATTTTAAGTGATACATGTACATGTAACCAAAATGGAGTTTTATTACATCTATTCTTGTGTTTCTAATACTGGTTTATTAAATAAAATGTGAATTTAACCACACGATCTAAAATTCCATAATGCACACAGAGTCTCACTGAAATTTTGATGATAGGTGTGATACAACATGCTTTCATCTTTGAACTATTACTGAAAAGATAATGGTTGTTAATTTTGTCTACTGGGAAAATACTAAAGTGAAAACAGGAACTATACTTATTCCATTTGACTTTTCAGACACAAATGATTCCTTATGAATGGCGTTATGTAATTATCAAGCATTAAAAAAAAGATCTGTAAACTTTTTAACCAGCAAATGGCTTTTCTACATTTATATCTGCAATTAGCTTCATTCCTAAATAACCACATCACTAGGCAGAAATTGCATGTACAGTATTTTCTATATTCCTTGAAATTGACAACAGTTTAAACAGTGCCAGTATAAACACAGTCCCCGTCCAATTGTCCTAACTTTCAAACACTTCACTTTAATAGAATTATAAAACTGCTCAGAAAAAGTTCAATATTTCATAAATTATTTTTAACAATGATTGTTGATTGTTTAGAGACTTCATTGGGTCCTCATTTGATTACATTGTTTTCTCAATACCAACCACTGTATTAATTATATATCATAACAAATGGTTCAATACATACTAATATACTATAAGTTTATAGAAAATTTTGTAGTTTCATTTCATTGGTTAATTTGGTCAACTTGCAATCCATGAAGTTTATCGATATATTGTCATGCATTCAATTAACTTATTAATTGCATTATATGAAGACCTTGTTGGTTAAAGATCATATTCTATAAACTCACGATAACTTTAATATACTACAAATATATTTATTATCTCAAGAATCTGTATTTGTTATCTTACCAATGTGGTTGATGTTGTAGTAGATAAACCTACCTCTGGTTTAGCCCATGGAATACAATCCTAATATTGATGCTCTATTCTGATGTCCCCAATATGTTAACTTAACATTGTGTGCTCAAAACTAACCCAAAGTTACATATCTATAGTATCACAATTAACTTCTTCCTGTTCCTTTATGCAATAAATTATTTGTATTCTTCCTCTCTCTCCTCTCTCTCTCTCTAGACTAGTGGTTATGTAATACTGATGTGAAAGTAGGTAAAATAGTACCTTTTATCAGCTTGAGGACAAGACAAAACAGTTTCTAGTCAAAATGGTCTTAGTACATTTAGTATTCAATACAATTGATAGGGGTTAGACTTTAGTAGAATTCTTCAATATGTTTTGAATAGAGTTGTTATAAACAAATTTTTTTTTAATTATTTTTCTCATACTTAGTTAGTTTGTATTATGACACTACTTGTGGCTATTTTCCTTTTATTTGTTAATTATAAAAGATGCTATACTTTGTTTGATTGTGTTTACTTCTCAAAAACTTCTATTTCTTGAAATATTTGATTCCAGTGAATGGAATACAAAATATAAGAATATTACATTAGCAATATTAACTACAAAATATTGTAATAATGCTATTTACAGGGTTAAAATTAATAATAAGATACGATGATCTTAAGTATTGCTGTAAAGTAAGTTTTGTCAAATAGTATATTCTACTATATTGACAGTGGGGAATACATCCATCTTAAACTGGATATTCTACAGCATCATATGCAAAGTTCCAGTACATACTAAATGTCTCTTTTTGTGAGTAGAGGTATGCAGTGGTATTGTATGCTCTATGAGAAGATACATCGACATATTTCATCATCTTCATCGAAGATAATCTGTAGCTCCTCCCTTGTTGCATATTTTTCTACGAGGAAGTGTATATTGGAGATGTATACATCGCAGAATCATGTGATGTCAATTGGGTAACGATCATGATCTGCTTTTGTCTTTGCGTGGGTCCTTCTGTTTGTCCCTGACAAAAAGAATTTTAAAGGTGGAGAACGGGACGGGTAATATCATCATAGATTGAGCTTTTCTTATGGCGATTTGGAATCAGGTGTTTTCCTCGGTGTGGACATAGACTTCCAGTGTTAAGTTGTCTCGTTCCCTTGGACTGTGATGAAGGTGACTGGTCTTTATATGATTCAATGTCTTTTACGTACTTCAATGACCAATGTTTTCATAGGTATTGTTCTCTTCAGTTTGGATACTTGATCGAATGGGTACTGGGTTGAGGTTTGTACTGGCTGTGATGAGACAGTCGGCAGTGAGACTTGTGGGGGTGCCTTGCCGTCAAGTCATATATAATTTGAATTACTCGGGATGGTGTGTGTCCTCTTCCTTCTCTAGAGGGGAGCCTTGTTTACTGTTATATTGTGAACTAGTCTGACTATCATTTCAATGTTTTCCTCGAATGACTGATTAATTTCTCTACTTCTAGTTTCTTTCTTTTTTCTTGTGTTTTTTGTTTTACTACAATAGGACATAGTAGGAGTAATAGACCCATATGACTGATATTAATAAAGAGATAACAGTAGGGTCTGGTGTGTTTAATATGGCTATTATTAGTTTGATTGTGGTGGTTATTGAATGGAGGCATGAGACTCTGTAACTGAAAACAATAATAAGAAAAATAACTTTATATTATTTGTATGTACATGTCATTTTGCAAATTATTGCTTTATTGTGGATTCATTAAATAAATTCTTCACTCTCTAGTCTCTTCAAACTCCATGGGACTACGATCTACCATCTTAAATTATTGACGAGATTCTAACCATATTAAGTATGGACTAGATCTATTGTACTTCAACACAAAGGGTGTACTTTAATTTTGAAGTAGATGGTTTATCGACAAGAGGTTTCCACGTGTTTGTACTATCATTATAACTTACACAGGTGTTTTATGTAAGGACGCTCAATATCCAAACTCCCAAACATGTCATTGTTATCAGCTCGCTCTCCATTGATGATACTCCCCCCCCTCAGCACCATAGAGGACTCAACATCAATCCACACTGATACTGGTAACCATTACTATTATATCTTAACAATGACCCCTTGTCAATTGGTATGAATATCTGAAGTATTGGGTCTGAGGAGTTATAGTGTGGTCCATTACTATATTCTCAAAGCTCACTCTACAATCCATTAACATGAGTACCTACTGCAAAGAGACAAGTTACTTGTTAGACTGGCAGATGATCGTTTGCTATCGATGACAGTAAGTGATTGGAGTTTTAGTGGTCCACTAATTGAATGGAGAGGAAGATGAATTGATTTTATGATGTCATTATTATCACAAAGGATATAGGGTTACATTGATTAATGAATATCTAATGTAAGAATATGTCATACCAAACAGATATAATTAAAATAGAGTGTTTGTAGAATCAAGTATGATGTAATGTCTGGATGGTGATAAACAAACGCAGCAACCCTAAACACAGGAAGGAAAGGAATTGATGGATAGTGAAATTGGATTGGATGGACATGATTATAGAAAGGGTGGCAGACAGCAACATAGACGAGATAAGCAATACCGGAAAATAAATTCATGTGGACTTACTGACCAAGTCCGGAAGTTTTTAGTGTCCAGGACCATGACGTATTGTTAATGCAATAGCCAGCTGCTGAACTAGCATAGTTTTATCACCTTATCAGGCCTGTGGTAGTAGTGCCTATGTAAGGGAATGGCCTGAATTTTCCCAATGAATTGTCATAATTATATGAATTACTGTATTGTTAGTATTATGGTTTGAACTGAATAGAACCTTGTTGAGGTAGGTGTGTAACTTTACTTGTAATTTTTGAATTCAATGAAATGTGATGACCGCTGTAACTTACAAACTTGTCCTTTCTCTTCTTTTCCTCTCTCTCTCTCTCCTCTCTTTTCGTTCCTTAGAGTCCCATTGTTTCATCTCTCTCTTCTCCTCTTTTATATGTCTTACCACTAAATTATTATTAATACTGGAATTTATTATAACAGACCAATAGAAGTGATCCCTTTTGAAAATATATTTTACTAATCCTATTGAATAGCATAATAGCATACACATAAATTAGAATTTATTATAATAGTGAGGCACATTTTTGTTTCATTGAGCTAAAGTGTACAAATAATACATTGTTTTGTTTAATTATTGTTAAAACTATGGACAAAGTCCATAGTTTGAACCACTACCTTCAATGAATTCATCAAAGACATTTCCGACATGAGTACTTGACCATGTGCTTTTCTGAACACTTTAGTTCATAGCTTTTCGGAAGCTGCACTGTTAATCTTCTCAACTTTCACATTTGTCCAAACAAAGTAATTTTATTTCCACGTTTTCTCCTCTCTCTTTCTCGCTCTTTCCCCTCCCCCTTTAAGCTACCGTTCATATGAATGCCACCTTTCAAGACCTAGAACAATAGAGGGACAACAAGCTCCTGGTGGAGACTTTGTATGTTATGCACAGGGTAAATCAAAAATGAGAAGTAAAGAAGGATAGTTTCCCACACCAACCATCCCTCTGCTGAGAATGTCACTTATCAAGACCCTATTCTTAATTGAACCATCAACGACCACCCCACTGGAGATTTGGATGTTATAGGCCAGGAAATCAAAAATGAATGATGAAAAGAGGATGTTCCCAAGCACCAACCATGCCTCTGCTGATAATGTCCCACTTATCAAGACTCCCCTATTCTTCTTGCAACGTACAACCACCCACTGAGATTTGTATGTTATGCCAGGTAAATCAAAAATGAAGAAGAAAAGCAGGATAGTTGTCCCAAGCACCAACCCGCCCCTTGCTGCGAAGTCCACTATCAAAGCCTATTCCTTCATTGAACGTCAATGAACCACCCACTGGCGATTTGTATGCTATGCCGATAAAAAACCAAAATACTCTGGAAGTACAAACCAATATGTGTGATGAGAAAGGGTTTTTTCTTCTCTTGCCTGACTATCCCTATCTCTCTCTATGTTCTGTATAGTCATTTTTTCTCATCTCCTCTTTCTCTTCTTTCATGTCTTTACTTCTAAATGTGGTTTTAAAATAATGATTGATGTTAGGAATCACAGACCAATAGGGTGTGTTTATGATGAACCCTTTTGATAATGGCCTTACTACCTTGTCTCATTGTGAACATGAGACAATCGTACATGTAGTTTGTATATCTGCTAATTGTCACACAAGAATACTCATACACATAAGGTCTTAATTGTACAATGTGGTCAGCATCATAAGATACGAAGCATTGACTAAATGAATTACGGGACATGTACCATGTCACAAAAATGGAGATTTCTAGCATATTCTTTGTTTTCCATACTGGTTTGTATTAAATACATATGAATCTACCACACATCTTGGGATTCACAATGCACCAGGCTGTTCTCAATGAGATTTACTCTAGGTGTGACAACATGGTTTTGATCTTTGAACTTCTTACTGAAAGCAAGCTTTTGTCTACGTGTGATACAAAAGTGAAGACAGGTCACTATAACTCCTTTTCATATTTGACTTTTTCAAGACACATTACTCATTTTTAATGAATGTTAGTTATGGTAAGAGTCCATGGAGTATAAAAAAGCTCCGTGAAACCTTTTTAACACCAAATGGCTTTTCTACATTTATCTCTACAATTGGCTTCATTTCCCAATAACCACATCAACAGGTAGACGTCGCATATACAGTCACCCCCCTATGCCTTGAAAATTTGACAGTATAAATGTGGCAAAGTATAACCCACAGTCCCCTCAACTGTCAAACTTTCAAACACACACTTTTTATAACTTATAGAAATTCATGAACTGCTCAGAAAAAGTTAAATATTTCATAAATTCTTTTAAAATGATTGTTGATTGTTATAGAGACTTCATTGGGTCTCATTTGATTACATTGTTTTCTCAATACAAACACTGTATTAATTATATATCATAACAAATGTATCATACCATAATATACTATAATTATAGAAAATTTTGTAGTTTCATTTCATTGGTTAATTTTGGTCAACTTGCAATCCATGAAGTTTATCGAGATATTGTCATGCATTAATTAATTATTAATTGCCCTTATGATGAAGACTTGTGGTAAAGACTATATTCTATAAACTCAAGATAACTTAATATACTACTAATATATTTATTATCTCAATGAATCTGTATTGTTATCTTACCATGTGGTTGATGTTGTAGTAGATAAACCTACCTCTGGTTAGCCAATGGAATACAATCCTTATATGGGTGCTCTATTCTGATTGCCAATATGTAAACTTAACACATTGTGTGCTCACAAAACTAAACATCCTTTTACATCTATTAGTATCACAATTCTCTTAAACTTCTTCCTGTTCTCTTTATGCAATAAATTATTTGTGATCTCTACCCCCCCCTCTAACAAGGGTTTCTCTCTCTCTCTCTCTCTCTTCTCTAGACTGGTGTTATGTATAATGATGTGAAAGTAGGTAAATGTACCTTTTATCAGCTGGAGGAGAAGACAATATCAAAATGGTCTAGTAACATTTAGTAATAATTTGATAGTTAGACTTTAGTAGATTCTTCAATATTTTTGATAGAGTTGTTATAAAACGATATTTTGTTTTAATTATTTCTCATCTTATTGTTTGTATTATCTGCTCGTGTGGCTATTTCCTTATTAGGTTTATTTGTTAATTATAATAGATGTTATAATTTGTTTGATTGTGTTTACTTCAAAAAAATCTATTTCTTGAAATATTTGATTCAGTGAATAGAGTACAAAATATCAGAATATTACATTACAATATTAACTACAAAATATTGTAATAAGCTATTTACATTAAAATTAATAATAATAACAATGATCATTAATTATGCTGCAAAGTAAGGTTTTGTCAAATAGTATATTCTACTATATTGACAGTGGGGAATACACCATATTAAACTGGATATTCTACAGCATCATATGCAAAGTTCCAGTACATACTAAATGTCTCTTTTTGTGAGTAGAGGATGAAGTTGGTATTGATGCTCTATGAGAAGGATACATCAACATATCATCATCTTCATCAAGATAATCTGTAGCTCCTCCGTTGTTCACTATCTTTTCTACGAGGAAGAGTATTTGAGTTGTATAATCTCAGAAATCATGTGATGTTAAACTGGTAACGATCATGATCTGCTACTTCCTTTGGCTTGTCTTCAGTTGTACCTGACAGAATTAAAGGTGGAGGGACTGGACGGGTAAATATCATCAGTAGATTGAGATTTTCTTATGCGATTTGGATCAGGTGTTTTCCTAGGTGGGACTAGACTTCCAGTGTAAGTTGCTCGTTCCCTTGGACTGTGATGAGGTGACTGTCTTATATGATTCAATGTCTTACGTACTTCATGACCATGTTTTCATATGTATTGTTTCTCTTCTTGTGTACTTTGATGAATGGGTACTGGTTGAGGTTGTACTGGCTGTGATGAGACAGTCAGCAGTGAGACTTGTGGGGTGTGGGCCTTCGTCGGATATAATTTGAATATACTCAGGATGGTGTATGTCCTCTTCCTCTCTAGAGGGGATCTTGTTTACTATTAGATTGTGAACTAGTCTGACTTATCAATGTCCCCCAGTGATTGATTAATTTTCTCTACTTCTAGTTTTCTTCTTTTTCTTTGTTTTGTTTTACTACAATAGGACATATTAGTAGTAATAGACCAATAATGACTGCTATAATAAAGAGACTAAACAGCTGGTATTAATATGGCTATTAGTTTTGATGTGTTGTTATTGAATGGAGGCATTGGAGACTCTGTAACTGAAAGCGAGAATAAGAATCATATATGAATGAGAAATAAAAAAAAGAATAATTCTACGTTATCATGCATTCATATTACTTATAAATATTGCTTTATTGTGGATTAATTAAGGAATATTATGACCTTTTTAGTCCTCTACATAGGTACTGGATTAGTAGAAAATTAATGTGGTTCATATTGTTGCCATGGAAACAAATAGGCCTATCATATATTGTGATATTTTGTATTATATTAAAATTTGAATATCACCAATTTAAATTACTATTTATTAGTAGCATTATATATGTAATGTCTAATCAGTTACTATATTCCAAGTACTGTACAATTAATATATACTGTAACATATAACAGTAGTATATTTAGTAGAATCTTTATATAGTGGATACTGTGTGTGTGTTTGTGTTGGGAAAATGTCCTTAGTACTAGTATAAATGTTTCCTCAAGTCAGAGTTGAATAGTCAGGCATGGGGTGGCAGTACTAAGTATAGAACTAAATCTATCATATTAAATTATGGGACTAGATCTACCATATTACGCATGTTAAAGTATGGGACTAGATCTAACATATTAAGTATGGGACTAGATCTAACTTTAAAGTATTGGACTAGATCTAACATATTAAAGTATGGACTAGACTACATATTAAAGTATGGAATAGATCTACCATATTAAAGTATGGGACTAGATCTACCATATTAAAGTATGGACTAGATCTACCATATTAAAGTATGGGACTAGATCTATCATATTAAATTATGGGACTGATCTACATATTACAGCATGTTAAAGTATGGAACTAGATCTACCATATTAAAGTATGGGAATAGATCTACCATATTAAAGTACGGGACTAGATCTACCATATTAAAGTATGGGACTAGATCTATCATATTAAAACTATGGGACTAGATCTACCATATTACAGCATGTTAAAGTATGGAACTAGATCTACCATATTAAAGTATGGGGACTAGATCTACCATATTAAGTATGGGACTAGATCTACAGACTTTGATACTGGTACCTTATTAAAGTATGGGACTAGATCTACCTTATTAAAGTATGGGACTAGATCTAACATATTAAAGTATGGGACTAGATCAAGTTTGTACTTAACAAAAAGGTGTCTTTAATTCAAAGTATGTTATCTACAAGAGATTCTACTGTATGTACTATCATTATAAACTTACCACAGGTGTTTTGTGTAAATAAAACTCAATATCAAAAAACTCCATATATATGTCATTGTTATCAGCTCTCTCTTTCACTGATGATACCCATACCCTCAGCAATATAGAGGACATCAACATCAAATACAACTGATACTGGTAAACAGTAATATTATAATGCTGATATCAATGGACCCCTTGTCAAGTGGTATGAATATCTGAAGTATTGGGTCTGAGGAGTTATAGTGTCATACATATATTCTCTAAGATCACTCTACATCCATTAACACGAGTACCTACTGCAAAAGATACAGTTACTGTTAGACTGCAGGTTTCGTTGCTATCGATGACAGTAAGTCACTAGTGAATTGAGGTTAGTGGGCACTAATTGAATGGAGAGAGTTAAGAAATTGATTGATTAGTGATGTCATTATTATCACAAAGGATATAGGGTTAATTGATTTAAATGAATATTTAATTAAGTAATATTGTCTTTATCAAACAGAATATATTAAAATAGAGTGGTGTGATATCAAGTATGATGAATGAATGGATGGATGGATGGCTGGATGGAATGGATGGATGGACTGATGATAGAATGGATAGACAGACAAGCAAATAGACAGATTAATAGATGTAAAAATGGATCATGGATGGATGTGGTAGTATTTAGAAGCAGGTGGATAGAAAGATAGATGGATGAATAAATGCATAGATGGATGAATAAATGGTTGAATGGATAGACAGGCAGGTAGGTTGGCAAATGGATGGATGAATAAACCTACCATTGGATCATGGATGTAAAAAATGGATGGAAAGAATGATGGATAGACTGATTGATTGACAGACAATCATATTTAAACTTACTAAAGGTAATACTTCTATTAGTTGGTTGTAAAGGTGAGCTATTATTATTCAATTGAGTGATACTGAGTGTGGCTGTATAAACAGTGTCTATAGTTAGATTATAGGCCTTTTTGTCAATGAGAAGAATACCCCTAGGAAACTGAAAAAAATGAGAAAATGGTACGAGTGTATTTTGCAGTGGTCAGGTATAATAGAGAGATATATATCAGAGGAGAGATTAGGATCATACTAAAGGATGAGAAGAAACAAAACAACCAAATTAAGTATTGTTATTACTCCAACAATTTCTAAATAATATCAGTATTGTTAGTTACCAACTATCAATATTGGTTAAGATATTTGTTATCTGTGTAGCTGATCAAATAATAAAAATATTGTCTTATAAATAATATTATCTCATTATTAATAGAGTACAAACAGAAGGTAGATATAAAAATATTTTAACAAAAGTGTTACGAAAACAGGTAAATTTTTACTAGTTAATTTAAATATGATAGAGTGACATCATCTATCAACACACACTATTACTAATATGAAGTGTATTTTTATAATTTCTATGTATTAAATCATATTCTATTATAGTCCTGTCCCCACTGCCAAGCTCTTATGACAAATTTAGTCTCATAACTTTGTGGCTCTTTCACTGCACTATCATACTCTTTAATCATATTCTTCCTTCTACCTATTCACGCTGACTATGATAAAGACCTCTGACAATAATATTATATACTAATGACTTAATACACTCCTGAATTGAGGAAGGCATTTAAAATATTATTTTATTTCTAATACATTATCTATACATGTCACACATATTACTGGGAGATAGTTGATATTGAACTGATTGAAGTTAAAATAAACAGACCAACATTTTTCACTATCTATATTTTGTATTTAACAGATGTCCTGGGATTATAATTTAGTGTTGATTGAGTGTTATATAATTTATATTTAAGGTAATATCCTTAGCTATAATAATATGTATCTTATTAAATAGAGACAAGTTTTATTAAGGAAATTATCTGTTAGTATACAATGGACAAGTTACAATAACAAATAAAGTTATAATTTATAAACTAAGACATTGAGATCATTGATGTTTTTGAGAGTTGTTATGTCTCTCATGCTTTTTAATGGAGTCAACTGAAAGAAGAGCAATGGATAATATTATGTGTGAATAGTTTGTACACTATGGTTAAGGTAGATATGTCATTTGTAATCTGATCAGTCAATTAAGACATAGCATGGTACACTACAAGGAGTATTATATAGTATAGCTAGGTACTATAGACAATGTTAAGTTGATAATCTAAGAAATGTTATGTTTGTCATCAAAAAATGATTCATAATAATCTAGTACACTTTCACTGTTGCATCATCATGATAACCATCATCCTATTTGGTATTAACTCTCAACACATATGATCTTATACATGTATATTTTCATGTACATGATGCCATGATACATAATATTCCTTGCAGTCAGTAAAATATATATTTTATCCATATATGTGTACATGTGCATGTACATGATACTATATAGATAATATCTTATCTTTTAAAAATATATTTTATCATTTGCTAATAATTACATTATTTTTTTTCCCAAAATCAACACATCCAGTAACTCTATATATTAATTACACTACATGCTCCTCACTAACATAGTTATCTCCTATTTCAAAACTAGTTATACAAAAACATTATATTTATATATCAACTTGTTATCATAACACAATCAATTATTTTGTTAACAAACAGTTAAGAAAGAGACTGCTATTCCTTGTACCCCAATTGTGTCATTTACAAAACTCTAAAGCTCCTGACATATATGACTTACATTTAGTAAGACGTAATCCAACAGCAGCTGTGTTATTTTGTATCATAACATATTGAAGATTGATAAAGTAAGGATTACTCCTCTCTGTATGCTCAATATGAACAAAACAATTAATAACATGAACAAAACAGCAAAATATATGTATATTTTAGGAGAGTTATTTGTAACACTATCAAATAAACTCTCACAAAATATTACATATAAGTAGTTGCAAGTAATGACTAACTCAATTTGGTACTTTCATATTCAATGATGTAATCATAATTACACATACCTTGAGATAGTCCCTCCATAAAATGTACACTGAATATTAGTAATTGTATATACCATAGAATATGTCGAGACATTCTTGAAACTTACGAGAAAATATATCGATAGTCAATGATCAGTTGGTTACTACTCTAGATGTTAGCATGAATATATCCTTTGGTGTTGTGGCAATATATGATGGACCAACAGACTTCAGAAAGGAAGGGTGTTAATAATTTTATTACATGTAACATCATTTGATATTACTAATGTAGCAATGTAATATAGTTCTTGCTGTAATAATGGAATTAGAGTTAATCATGTTCTGACAAAAGGGACGTTGCAATTGCTTGTTCCAGGATGTTTACACGTATAATAGCTAGCATACTCAATAACACTGCGTGGGCAACGCCCAGTCATTTATATGGGCGTGGCAAAGTTGTGAATATCTCGCGGGAATGCAATACTGTTGATCTGAAACCATAGAAATCATCTCCTGCAGGGATTCTCACAAAACTGTAATGCATACCTCTTGTAAACATTGTTTACACGTGTGAGTAGAGCTAGCAAAGATTGTAAGAGAGCAGTAAAATAGTCTGAGTTGTTTGCGTTTTATCGAAGTTTAGCTAGTTTCATTGTTGTCATAGTAATTAGTGGACAGCTGTTTTTTGTAGAGGTCACTGCAGAATGTGGAGAGTAGTAACACTGTTGTTTCTTTGTGATAAAGTTTGTCTATGGAGGTATGTTGTATAGATACTTAGATATACAGATCATGTGTTATAATGACTCCTATAGGTCTATTAGTAAAAGAACCAAATGATTTACTTCTACCAGTTGGTGCTACTGGAGAATTTTCATGTATTACTAATTCTACTGACAATAACACTATGTTCTCCTGGTCAATCACTACAAGAAATGTAAAGTCTGTTAGTTTATAGTTCTTTGAAAAGCTTATTTAATAGTTATGGTATCAGACTGCTTTAAGAGATACTCCACAAAATACATCAGTTCTATTAGTTGATGGTGTTATAGAAAACAATGGAACATTTTGTATTATGTACAGTTGCTGCTGATGGAATCTTTGCTCAAAGTGATGCTACATTATTATTATATGGTAGGTTTTTATATGGAAGACTATTAATTATTATGTTTTAATTTTATAGGTCCACCAGATCCTGTAATGAGCTTTTAAAAACTAAAGCCTTCTCTCCATTAACATTTACAACTTACCTGGACACCAGTATTATCTAACATACCATTTAACTACAGTATCTCCATTACTAAACAAGGACAACATCACTGAATATAAATATAATAGATCAGAACACAACACAATTATCTGTTTAAAAGCTAACCAAGAAGATACCTGTCAGAAATATAACTTTACAATTAAAACAGTAAATGATGCTGGAAGTAGTGAAGTGTCTGAAAATATTGACAGTACCAATACCAAATGGTAGTTTAAGCCAAGAGTGTATAAAAATAAACATTCTTGCTTAAGTCATGTAATTGTAAATTCAACTGTTACATTTGATCTCAGTGTGAGCCTAGTTTGAATATGATTATAGCAGTCATGAGTATATTCACACTACACCTGGTTTATCTCACACTGTTTAAGTGCCTTGAAATGAGATCTTCTGTTATCAAGTAGTGGCAACTATTTACTAGTGCTCAAATGACTATACATCCATCCAGAATGAGTTTGACTTCATAGTCAGATGGTAATCACAAGAGATACCATATTCAGAAGTGATTATAAATATAGTATGGGAAATGATGACATCCTTATATAAATTGTATGAAATTGTTAATTGTTGAAGTTTGACTATAAAATGCCATATGCCATGTACCTATATAAATATAGTATAGTAGCTCTTTTTAATGGCAAATGTCAGTTATTACAAGAGCTATACTTATCAATAATGTGGGTGTATCTTCCTGTCTAATACATACATATACAGTATGTCTATGTGTAATAAAGAAGCATAGATAAGATATGAACCTCACCACAATCCTCCCTTAGGCAGTTTGTAGACACCTTTGTGGTTGTCTAAAGACACTAACTTGTTAGAATGCTTTTATCATGTAATTAGAATTGAATCAAAGGCAATTATTATTGTCAGTTGAAGACGTAACATCATTCAAATGTAGAGCAGCTGATGCCAAGAACTCATGTTCTTTGAATGAGTAATATCACTGATATGTACAGTTAACATAACATCACTATCATACCTTTGTACTTGATTTGTTAGCTATGGGAGGGAATCCATTGAGTGTTCCAGCTGCTTAAAATAACATGTCGGTCATATCTCAACTGTCTTTAAAATATACTAATGGGCTTCATTGCAGCTGTGTAAAAAGAATTATTTACATTTATTTTCTCTGATCACTTTTAGTTCCTAGTAAAGTATCTGATATAACAAGTAAAGTCTACTTTAGCAGCAATGGAAACGGTGATTCCTACTTAAGTCTGACATTTCTAGTAAGTTTATTAGTCTTGTTTGTTGTTAAAATACTACCAAATACATGCTATATATTAATTGATTTGTAGACAACATGTTTTGTTTATTGTTTGTGTTTACGCTGACAACATATCTGGAAAATGATAAGTTATCAAGTTAACAAGACATACAAACTAAACACTTACAAAAGATTACGAAACAGTTGTTGTAATAGACTCCAAATATATTTACTATCCATCAGCACTATACATTATGGAGGGACTACTCCCACTTCTATTTCATTAAAACAGATAGTGTCTGCAATTAATCTTATTATGTTGTGACAGTGAAGAGCATTTGATTTTTGTTAATGCTCTGTATTTGTAGCATGTACAAAAATATTGTACATGTAGTTTTAGCTTCCTAAAAAACTATCAGTGTTGTGAGCATTAATGAATATACATATTTGTTAACACTTAAAACAACTTAGGGTGTTGAAGGGTGTTAATGCAGCTGTTAGTATTGGTTTTCTCTCTCTCTTCTCTCTCACCTTCTCTCTCTCTCTCTCTCTCTCTCTCCAGCCTCCTAATGTATGTCAGTATTACCCAATAACCCTCATATAGAGTCACAGTTCAAGAACAAATCAACCAATCAGACAACACCTCTGACCACACATCTAATATTAGCTACAAAACGTTACGTCTAATGATAGTGTTGTTACATTAACTGTAACATCATTAACTGCTGATCAACATTACTTAATATCAGTCTTTGCTATAATAAAAGTTGGTCTAGTCAAAGTACACAAGAAATTGAAATATGTGAGTATTTAACAACTGATGTATTTATATGAAATATATAATATGTACTTGAAATATGTGAGTCATTTTTCTGTTAGATCTTGTTGTTAATTTTGTTTTGACTAAAACTTGTACATTATCTAGTTTTGACATAACTTCAATGTGAAATAGATAGCTAAACAGGATGTACTGTTGTCTCCTTTATATAAATTGGTGTGTATAGTATATGTCACTAATGTACATGACAGTATGGGTTGGTAATGTAATAGGTGACTGTATAAATTCAAAGTGTTATATCCTGTGTTAGTTATTTCATCTGAGTTTTATCCACTATTAACATGAACTTTTAATTCTAGGTGATGAATGAAAATAATTTTCAAAAATTAATTAGCACCTGTCAATTAATGTTAATTGCTTATTTAATTACCATCTCTTTAATTATGTTTTTTATATGTCAGCCAATCCTAGATATACATTGGCTACTATATTAAATTAATGAGCATTGCTAAGATGGATGAGATTCAAAATTACTACCCATCTTTGTTTCTTTATGAATGCATTCTAAAAGCAACAACAGGAGAATTTGTACATTGGTCTATAATTATAACTACTTAATTACTATTACATACAATACTATTACTTTAAATAACCCATACATTTGTACATGGACATGTATCACTTAAGATGGTCAAAGTTGAATTTTAATTACAGCTGCTTTTAAGTGGTTTTAGTTTGTAATAATATTGCTTTGAATGACCAACAAATTTGTATATGTAGGTGTATCATTTATAGGTTTTTAAGAGTCCTAATTACAGCTGGTATAAATATGATTTTAGTTGTTTAGTTAGTGGTAATGACAGTAGACAAAGCCATAAACTTTACTGATTTGTGGTGTGATTGGTGTGTGTTGTTCATTGTCTGACCATGTAATTTATTTACATACTTGATACAGTAGGTGTATCATATACTACTACTCCACATAGTTGACCAATTTTCTGTGGTAACATTATACCTTTTATCTTTTAACCACCAATGCATGCATTAATAGAGTACATAGTTGATGGCTTTAACAGATAAGACTAATAGAACCTGTATTTCCCCCTACTGTCTGCCTCTTTATCAACACTTTCATTCATTCAATGAGGTACAGACTGTTTGAGTTGCTTAACTTTCATTCCCTCAAGGAGAATGAAAATGGTGACAACTAGAGAGCTACAAGTCATTCACACAATAGTTGCACTCTTTTTACAACTTCAAGTAGAACAATTACAACATCCTCTTTTAAAAACATCTTTTGTTTCTGCTACACAATACCTGACATAGGGAGAACACCGTTACCATAGAGAAAGAATCTTTGACATGTAACCAGTAGTCAATAATGATTGTCCCCATGTTCTAGCTATGTATATAGCTTGTTAAAGTTTCATTTACACTGTTAGTTAAACACCTATAGACCATTCACTGAACATGTCATGTGCATAGTTTACTATATCCACTGCTAATAATGATACAATGAGATAACCATGCTGTAATAGAAATAGAGCCAAAAGTATACACAATGCTTCTAGAACATATTCTAGAGTCTAGACAATACTTTGGTGCCTTATTGTGCCTTTCAAACTGGCTGTTTAAAATTTTGTTTTCTAAGTAGACATTCTTTTAGCTCCATACAAAGAGAAGTACACCACTGTTAAATTCATGCTTCCTCAATTGAGGTTTTA
Source organism: Gigantopelta aegis (assembly GCF_016097555.1). Classification (NCBI taxonomy): domain Eukaryota; kingdom Metazoa; phylum Mollusca; class Gastropoda; order Neomphalida; family Peltospiridae; genus Gigantopelta; species Gigantopelta aegis. The sequence continues at coordinate 17,656 of NW_024534687.1, forward strand.
AATGTCAACAGATGAAAAGTAAACATGTTTGTGATTATAAACTGCTTAAACTTACTGACAGTGTACACAATAAAATTAGATTATTAATGTGACAGTATGACCTTGTTCCTCCAGAATACATGGCTTCTATGAAACTAGAGAAATATATAAGTGGGGCTTCTTTCAAATTTTAGTCATATATTCAATTGACAGTATTGTGTATTATATATTAGGAAGATCATTGAGTTCATGTCAATATTTACATAGTTAGGAAGTATAAGTGCTTACATTCAGTGTCAATACTATGGTCTAGGATAAGTTTACCCATTTTGTTTGATCCTATTGATTTATATTGTGAAGTGTATGTGTGTGATGTAACTAATTATTAGAATGACTATTTTCCCTATTAGCAGCTGTAACTTAGATACCCCACTGTCAATACATGTGAAACGCAGCTGCTATTATCATAGAGACATATAAGTCATGTTTATTAGGATAATATATAGTAGTGCTTTGTCATGATGGATGTCGTCTCATAAGGGTCTGTTCTCGGTATTTAATTGACCATTCTTAAATGAGTATGTTACACTTTGTATCCATAGTTCTGTTAATGATGCTTGTAACCAATAACTGTCTCAAGGGTGGGATATTTTTACAAACATTAATGTGTTATGAATTTTCACCTCTCTATTGTCAAATGTCAATAAAATACATGAGGAGATACAATGTAGTTATTTCTTTAATTATAATAGCTTATAATGGGCTTGTCTAACATGTTGTTGATACTTATAACTCTCAAATGTAATACAGACCAGCTGTTACCAATATTGTACTATTGGTCAAGAGCTGATTATCATTCTGATAATTTTTAGAACTTGTATAGTTAGTTCCTTTTGATCTCTTGACACCATAATTAGAATTGTAATTTATAATTTCTATCTACATATCAGATAGTCTATCTATATTAGAGATGATAAAAAACATCATAGAAAGTCTATAAAGTGTCACAATTATACTACACTTCTTGTTTGTACATTCTCTTTCTTTTATTTTGTGTTGTTGTTGTTATTTTTTTTGTTGTTCATTCATTAGTATCTTCTCTTTTATAGATACTAGTAGTGTTCAAAGAGTAGAGGCAGTTCTATCAATGAATCTTCTTCACGTGACATGTTTATTTAGCAGAGTATAGTGTGGACATTGGTTGTTATGTTGAAGTACTTTATAAAAAATGAGATCATTGCTAACAAAACAATTGTGAGAACTAAAAATGAAACTCAGCTGTCTGGTTCTATCAAACTTAATCTTCCTTATTTTTAACTCCACCCACTCTGATTGGTTGTCAGTGGCAATTTGATTTACATTAATGATGGTAGTATGGGACAACTTGGCTTTAACGCAACACCATCTCTAGCTCCACCCACTATGACAACTCCAGGTATGTCAGCTTTCATTTGTATCAAATCATTTTAATTGATTAATTACTGAACTCTATCATAACAACATGTGGGTTGTGTGTGGTTAGATGAGTGAGTGTACATTTGTGTGTGTGTCTGCATGTGTGTGTGGTGTGTGTTCTTATAGTAGTATTATAAAGTTATTAGTGCTAATATTGTAATCTCTGATTATGAGAGGTACTAACACTGTAAGGAGAGTCTACGTTTAGAGTTTAAATTTTTAAAAGATTTAAGGTTTGGGTTTTAGAATTAGAATACAATATAATGTAAAATATACAATGTATTCTAATTCCCCTCCCCCCCCCCCCCCCATAGGAATTTCTAGATAAATTTTGTCCTTCATCTCTTTCCTCTCTGTACTACTACTAGACTATACTGTAGTAGCTCTTTACAAATGGATCATTCTCTAGAGATATTATTATTAAATAATGAATGATTAATTAGACAAACTGTGTTATGACTGATAAAAGAGTAAACAGTAGTCTAGACACCTACTGTACATGTACAGATACCATATACATGTACATGTAATAGGTTGTGGGGACAATATTGTATATAAATTGAATCAAGTTTTCTCACATTGTTGCAGCTGTCAATGAGCTTGTGTTTTTTGACTACATGTATTACATTTCATGTACATGTGTTAATGTTTGTGTTTATCATGTTGATTAGCAGTGACAAATGTTTACATAAGTGGTTTAGCATAACAGTTTGGTGTTTATCTTGAAAAATATAATTTTTAATTACTGCTACGTCAAGGGCCAACACAAAGAGAATGACATGAACATCGGACAAATACATGTACTTGTGTTGTAAAATACATGGTATATTACATGTACATGTAATAAACATTTCCATGTAAAGATACCACGTATTTTTACATGTACATGTATATTATTAGGCAGAGCAGGTGTTCTTCATGTTGGAATTTACTACACATTTGACTATTACATGCTATAATTTAGTTCTTGTGTTATTGTTAATGATATTATGATATGACATCTGCTGGTTTGTAAGTATGATGTAATTATGACGTGTTTTTATACATTTGACGCGAAAGCTTAGAGTATCTATTACCTACAGTTTTATTTAGAATATTTGTATAATAACAACATTCTATTTAACAAAAATATACTAGACAGTTTTCTGTTATACTAATATAAGAATACGGTCTGTTGTTGTTTTTGTTTGGTTTAGTAACATTGTTATCATGTTGTTAATTGGTTAGGAGTCACTCATTTAATATGTTTTGGTACAAGTTATTAGTTCCCAAAGCTATCTAACAATGCACTAAATTACTGTCACTTCTTACACACCCATGACCTACCCTAAAAACACCTTTACTATATTGTACACAGCTGTATTAATCAATATAGGACAACACACTGTTGTATATCTCAGTATATTTACTGTATATATCAGTATATTTACGGTATATTATTGTTGATAGAAACTCTTATTATACATTCTTTTGTTTATCATGTTAACAAAAAAAAGTGCATAGGAATATAGTTATTATTCTTTAGTTTATAGTTCAAAGTTACTTCAGAAGTCCATGTTATGAAATATATGATATTACAGTCATTATAATTGTTATTATAATATTCTAAAATTATAATATTGAGAGGTTAAAAATGTGCAGTAAATGAGGAAAAGGTTTAACTGGATGAATGATAAGATGGGATGAATGGATTAATGGATGAAATGGATAGAGTGTCTTTGAACAGACATACAGACTGATGAATGAAAGATGAATATAGTTATCGTTAATGTATATATCAATAGAATACAGACAGCTCTTGTACTCCAATTTGGATGACCGAGGATATTATACTACTTTACTACTCACCGGATTGTATGTCCTGTGATATAATATGTCAGTATTGATCTTAGGATTGATTCTCATGAGAGTGTATACAATAGATTTCAATACTGTATCAGTTTTCTTGTAATACTTGTCATATTGATGTTGTGTTTTGAGAGGAATGGACCACTGAATTATATAACTAGAGAAAGTCTGGTAATTGCATCTTATAGTGTACAACAAACAGTTTATTATTTATATTAAATTGATTTAAGTTCATTAGCTAAATACTAACAGGGAATTACTATAAGCTGTACATATGATTAATTTCTTTGTTAGTTACAAAACTTGTCTCTTTTTAGAACACTCAAGTTCAACTATCAATCCAATTACAACTACTACAACCAAACTCCCTTCAGTGACCGCTACTGGGAAATCTTATCTCTATCTGTGTACATCAATAAAGAGGATATTGTATGATACTGGTATTCTAGAATGAGTGAATTACATTGAGTATGTGTAATTGTCACGGGAACTATATACAGATCTAAACATGGATCTATTGGGAATTGTCAAACATTATAAACAATAGATTAGATTAATAATAAAAGATTAATTTATTTGTTTATCTATTTAAGATTGCATGGATACATCTATCGCCATCCATCTATTCATTCATCTTCCATTCATCCATGTAGTTGGGGACTGGTAGCATCAAAAGAGTGGGTTTCCTCAAATAACATTTAGTTGTGATATGTGGTAGTGCTCTTTCTGAAATTATTATCATTGCACATGCTCTTTGTAGATGGTATAGTACTTACGAGAAGATGTCTATGGAGCGATAAAAAATCAAGTACGTCAAGTGGGAGAGAGAAAGAGAGAGAGAGAGAGAGGATCGCCATTCTTATCATGATGATAGACAATAATAGTAACTTGATTCTAATTTGAATCGTTCAGTTTCATACAACAAACTAATTCCCCAAACTAATTTAATATATATATTGTAACTAAGTTTGCAATCATAAGTACACAACCTATCATGTTTTTTAAGGAAATTACTAGTGGGTCAGTGATGTTAATTCAAGGACCAATTAATTTTAATTCTAATATGCGTACAAGGACTTTGTCTACCAAATGTCATTACGTACTAAAAAAAAAAGGTATCAATTCGAGGGTCTTCTTTAATGCCAGCTGCAAATGCAAATAGACAATATATGGTTAATTAATATGATAAGTATTAGGAGTCCAGTTTCTAAAATATCATAATAGGGAAAACTATTAAAACAGTAACTAACCTAATAACTAACAGACAACAATGCAGTGTCCATCAGAAGATGGGCACTTATGATATGATATCATATGAATTAAAATGGTACAAAAATGATGTCAGCTGACACTGCATGATCAGCTGAGCTGTGTTCTTGCCCTATCAATATTATTAACCATATAATTACACTGTGTGGGTGGTAGATTAACACAAACTTGTCAAGAAGGTATGTGCTATATAGTAGAGGGTGTAGTATCAACTTAAAAGCATATTTAGCATAAGGATCTTTTATTATAAGTTTACTACCTGGAAGGTCTTGATTTGTATATGGTGCACATATGGTAATAGGATGTTGACAATTTGATGGGAATAGTTGAATTGCAGAAAGGAGCAAATGTATTGATGTTATCGATATGAAATAGAGCATGTACATTGTCATGTTAAGGATATAGTAGTAGACATAACTTAATAACCTGTTGGGTTTCTGTTGGTACACAAATACATGTGTATAGATACTGATATATTATATTATGATCTTTAGTTTTAAAGATTATTGTAATTATTTGGAATCAAAAAGTGTCAGAAATGCTCTCAGGATAAAGCAAATTTGTATGAAATATATATTATAAATGAGGTAAATAATTGAGTTCTGTATAGAAAGCTATTCAATCTCCTAACTTCTCTTGTTCTGGTCTCTGGCTCTCTCTCTTGTCTCTCTCTCTCTCTCTATATCCTTAGTATTTCACACATATGATTAATCTGGTAGACATAGATGAGTACCTGGAAAACAAGAAACTATAGAAAATGGGTATGTCATCACTAGTATGGTACATTATTGTGTATTTGAAAACCTAAACATTACGTTAAAAACCACAGATTAATGCGTCATTTATTAAATAGTCAACAACAATTCACACTCAGGAAACACTGATAGCTATATCATGATATCCACATGGACAAACTACATGCCGTGCCCCATTATCTTCTACCACAATAGTATAAACTAGTTACTATATAAACTCCTTTTAGTAATCATGTGAATCATTCATGGGTAAACGAACTCTATATTAGCTGCTTTGACTGTTGTATGTGCCAGTTGGTAGCTAAGACATCTGGTACTTTGGCTATTAGTTTTCAAATATATTTGTGCTTGGTCCACGGATACATCCCTCACCAATGTTTCTCTAGTAGTTAGTATTAGTTCATGTAAATGTTTACCAGTAATCCTATGATTTCTCTAACTAACATGTATCTCTGCTCTCTCTTCTCTATTTCTCTCTAGAATCTATTCTATTAGTTGATCCAGAATGAGGGAGTTAGAAGGAAAGTAGAGTCTGGTTTTGTAAGAACCTTATGTGGTTACTGTCTATTTGACCAGGTAAGCTATTAAAAATAGTTATATCACTCTTTGTGTGTTCAGTCACTATTCTAGTATTGTTAATCATTTTTGATATCACATGAAAGATGTAAATGAGATTCAGTCATCCATCTATTTTATTAATCAACCATTTTATTAAATTATGATACTTTAGCAGCTCATTCCGGTTAAACTATATTATACTGCTTTATAATTAGACAATTATCTGCAGAGCATAAATTAGGATTACAGTACAGCTCATTTTCAGTAACTATATTATACTGCTTTATAATAGTATTATTTGCAGACAGTATACTTATGATCACATTAAGCTCATTCAGTAACTATATTATACTGACTTTATAATTAGCAAGTATTTGACAGACATAATTATGATACGGTATAAGTCAATTAATAACATTATTATACTGCTTTAGAATAGCATTAGTGCCGACAAAGGTATTAGATTATTAAGGTGGATATGAGTGACATGATTTAATTTATTGGAATTTACGACCACAAAATTGTCATCTACATTTAATTCATTTATTGCCATTGTTTTACAGTATTTGTGTCATTATAATACACTACAAGATCATATTAACTACACTTACAAGTTTGGAATTCATTAGATTTGTACTCAACTTTTAGTTTGCCAAACCATAGTACATACTACATTCACACCTCTGTCCTGACTAACTTTTTCTCTCGCTCTCATCTCTCCTCCTCCTCCTTGTAGAAACATACTGAAACCAATTTATAAAGAGTTCCATCTCTTTGTGAGAAACGAAAATCCTTCAATCTCAGGCTTCAACACACACATTACGTGAATTAGACAAGGTCAACACACCTCCAACTCCCTTGAAACACAGTACAGTTGGAACAACCCGAACCTTTTTATCATGTACTAGAACAAAAATGCACCAGTTGATGTGCTAAGAATCAAAGTGTAGTAGTAAGCTTCTACTACAAGACCTATGCTCCTTTATGACGAAGTTAAGTACGTAAACAATGGACACCAGACCTTATTGAATTGGACTGTAAATGGGCACGCCTCCTGACACACCTCGGAAGTAACACACCAAGTCCAACCCCAATACCTCATCCCTACCAATATATATCATGTCCTTTGTGTTTTGTTTTTGTGTTGTTTTTTTGGGGGGGGGGGTTTTTGTTTTTTTTTATATCATGTTTTAATGGGGTTTTTTTTTTTTTTTTTACCGTTTTTTTTTGGGGGGGGGGGGGGGGGGTGGGGGGGGTTCAGTGGGGGAAAAAAGAAAGTGGGTGGGGGGGGGTGGGACGGGGGGTTGGTTTGGGGTGTTTGGTGGGGGGGGTGTTGTTTTTGTTGTTTGGGGGGAAAGGGGGGGGGGGGGGGGTGTTGTTGTTTTTTGTGTGGTTTTTTATTTTTTTTTTTTTTTTGTGTTTTTTGTTGTTTTTTTTTTTGTGGGGTTGTGGTTTTTTTTTTTTTGTGGGGTGGTTTTTTTGTTTTTTTTTTTGTTGTAATAACCATCCCAGTAAGAAATAGACAATTTTGATAGGGTCTGAAAGCAATCAAATGTAGTGGATATTATATAATACAACAATAGTTTTGGAGCTTCGATGACATTAGATTTGAGTCACCAAAAGGCAAAATGATCCTTTAAATAGTCAAAGTAATATTAGTACTATTTGGTATTTCGCAAGAAAACATCTAATGTGAAACAAGATGACATCTTGATGAAGATTAGAATATAGATTTACTATTTTCATTCGGTGCAGCTGGACGGACATTAGAGTATCCTAGTGATTCGGACACCTTCGCTGGTTACTCATTCTCGTACTCCATTAGGATATTCCATAATCAGTTTAAATCGATTTGCCCAAATAAATAAATAAACAACAAAAGCGATGTACATGGTAAGATGAGTTCATCAAACATATTCAGCATTATTCAATGAGTCGATTCATTACACTGGTCGGCACGAATTGGAATGAGATCTCGCTGTAATTCAGGAACCTGGGACTGGAGGTTATGTAGATGTTATAATAGTTATAGCAAAGTTTAATATTGTGAATGTATTAATTAGAAGATATTTCTTGCTGAATGTTATTATTAAATTTGACTATTAGATCATATGAGAGTTAACCGGTTCTACTTGTACAAAATTCGGAAGCATATATATTTCTATATTAACGATTACAATGTCATGTCATTTTGTCCTAATCCCATTTTCTCTAATAGTCTAAGCAGTTTTACATTGCAAAACTTCACGTGCAATATTCTTAAGCCTTCTAACTCTTTAAATTAAAGATTGATTAGAGGCGTTTATGCTAAGCCATATACGTAGAAAAACTGGTAATTGCAATTTTAGTACTTAGTCTCTTTAAAAAATTGGAATAAAAAGTATTTTGTCTAACAAGAGTGGACTTTGTCTAGTAGTGTACTAATAGTGTAAAAGGTCTAAGATAAGTGGCAATTAGACAAAATGGGCTATTAATCATAGTTAAACGCCCAAATTACATTCATCTTAAGGAAATACTTTACTATGATCATTTAAAACTACTGGCAGTTTCTTATATTATGTTGTGTATGTGTGTATGTGTGTGGGTTGTGTGTGTAGTTTGTGTGGTGTGGTGTGTGTGTGTGTGTGTAAAAATGATTTGTTTGCATTAGTTGATTTTTTGTACTCATTTTTCTATGACACTATGGGTGTGGCGGTACTGGTTATACGATGGATTAGAGAAGAGCGCTCAAGGTTCATGACGTCATAAGAAGGACATTGGTTTGACAAATATTAGTGTTACATCAAATCTAAAATGGATAAGTATATTTTTTATGATCATAGATTATCAACCAAAATTTAAATCTCTGTATTGAATTTGTAATAGTATTATGTTATTTGTTATGTCAGTGTGATTTAATTATATAACTACCGATATTGTTATTATCAAGACAGTTGCTATTTAATATTATGTTGCAATGACCTCTTCCATTTTCACCATCTGTTCTGTCATAGCAACTTCATTTGCCCCATTTTGTCCACTTCATAATATTATTTAGACACAATGTACAAGTAAATGCATCCGATTTTCTTAACAAATGAATTAGAGTGCGAAAGAAGATGAATTTATTAAATCAACAATAGTATTTATTAAAGTTGAAGACAGGTTATATCATGAAATGGTTCGCGTTGTCATAATTGGTAAAACAAGAAGTGTCAGCATAATGAAAAAAAAATGACATTAAGTGACATCTTCTGGGTGTTAAACTGTAAAGCTGTGATCATGGATGAGGCCCAAATCAGATCGTCAGAAACCATGCGATAAAAGTAAGTGGAGCACAACGTTCCTATGGCTTTTAAAAGTCCTTAAAGGTCTGGAACATGGATGCACCATATGGGTCTACGTAAGGAGGATTTATGATATAAATTGAACAAGCTGTATTTTGTACTTGTCTGTAGTTATGGTCTTCTTGGTTCCAGTGGGTGTGGGAAAACCATTTTGTTTGGGCCTTCGTTGTATTTTGGTGTCGATTGGGAATGTCGACAGCGGACATATTTATGGTCCTGGGAACGTCCTCCTGGATCTAAGGGACACACTATACCAGGAGAGGTGTAGATACTGCAGCACAGGTATTTATATCTCCCCGATAATGAATGACCTGTGTCATTCTAATAGGACTAGCGTATTTGGAGACTTTACTATGTTAGAGACAATGTATTATTTTGGGTATCCTTTTATGGGATGGTCCCCCAGAAAGTACGAGAGAGAGCTGAGTTCCTTATACAACTTTCTTGCAGCTTCCTTCAGTGAGAAAAAGTATTAAGAAACTGAGGTCACTATAGCAGCTATGAGTCATTATTGTATTTAGGCGTGTCATTTTTAGTGGAGGTCAGCAACGAAGGGCAAGGTTACAGGAACCTCCATTGTGATATTGATTGAACTACTGTGGGTTGTAGATCCTTTATGAGAGCAAAGTATGTTCTAATAAATGATAGATGTATGTTGATGAGAGCAAATTTAACTGGTATAGATGAAAAGTTAAAATATTTTATTAGTGTGATTTAGATCTATCTTATATAGCAGCTGTCAGTGAATCAACAACAGTCTATCTATAACATATATTTTCATGTTCTGACGCTGCTAGCCTCCCTCTCTAATTGATGGTACAAAGAGTACTAGTCGACTAATGTCTGTCATGATGTTTGTTACTTATAAAAGGTCACACATGTATAACATTGACTACCATAGTTAGCCCTCACATAATCTCTTATATATACAAGTGCTGCTAATTGAGGCAGCTGATATTTCTATTATTATTTACTTTGTTGATAGGATCTGTGGAGCCATTGGATTGATTAGTTTCAGACTTTCACAAACATCTATTGTCATCACGATCACAATAATATGAGGAGGCCAGAACTAGGCTCTTTTTATTCCTTTTGGGTATGTGGTATGGGACTATAAAAAAAATTGTGAAATTTGTTAATTATGAGTGTTATGTCAATTCATAACTTAATTATGTCTCTGTGGTTATTTTTCTGTCCTTGACTCAATTTATATATCTATCTGAATCATTATTTTTATCTTTTCTATGTTGGTTTAATTGAGTGATGGTCCTCTTCTGGCACAATCTCCCCAATCGTCGTTATGAGAAGCTCATGTAAATGACTGTATGTCACATGATATGTTTATATATTTTCCACAGGATGTGCACATGATAGCACATGATACATGTATAATGGTCACATATGGATATTAGTGAGTCTCTGTTATTTTGACAGACTCTTCTGGAAGTCTTCTTACATCTTTGTCGGGACCAAAATTATGTCAGACCATCTGAATTATCTGATCATCATTGTGAGTATGAAAGATTAAAAGATAGACAGACAGACAAATGAATAGGGATTAATGACAGCTGGACATATAGGATATAGACCAATTAAACAATAATGATAATACATACATAATTATTAAGCACTATGGTATTTTTTGATTGTGTTTTTTAGAAATTGATAATGGAAGGACAGTAAAAAGAAGATCTCAGTGTAATCAGGTAATGAAGCCACACCTCTTTAAGATACGCATCTTACTTCCAGAAATCTTGGTCAACTAAAGTCAAAGAAAGTGAGAACCAAAAAATTACAGCTGCGCTCACTAATAATTGTCCTTTCTTGTTAGTCAATAAAGACTAGTTGTGGTGTGGGGTCCTTGTAATCCATCAACTATCTTCCCTCGTCCAGAAATGTTGCTGCTTTGTTTTTTGGAAAACATGACTCGTATCTTTCGTAATCCTGGTCCTCCTTCTCTTTTCAGTTTTGTAATCCAATGATTCAATAGCATTGTTCTGTTTAGCTATTGGTCGTAATCTTGCAGGAATCAAGGTTTGCCATTGTAAATAATGACAATTGGAATATAGTAAGTAGTTATAGGACCCTAGGGGAGGGAATACTATATTGGCAGTAGACAAGTTACAATACAGTCTAATGGCAGTACATGTTAGTTAGTATATGATATGTTTATATCTCATTACAGACAACAGTATCTTGTATCACTATTGGGCTGAGTTTCCATATATGGGATATCTTTGGATCATTGTTGGTTTCTAACTTGGACACGAAACATTTAATTTGGTAAAAAAACACTAGAATGATTAGTTAGGTAGAGCAGAAATCACTCCATTTGTCGAGTGAGTTAACTCCTCCTTTTTGACATAGCAATACAAGTTAGCTTGTCTAAAAGTGGAGACGGGGTAGTTCTTACCACCATTTACATACACCAACACCTCCTCAATTGTTATATTTAAATACTATGAATAATACAAAGAAACTGTTTAACTCTGACTTTCTTGTCTTGTAATGTATTTTTCAGAGATGTCTGAAGGTGTGAACAAGTGTAAAAAAAAGGAAATGCTTGGGCAGCCATTATTATACCAGAGAACTTTCATTTGATTTGACAACGACGTGTAGTTGGGATAGATAGGAGGGAAGCAAGTTACCACGAAGAGAGATCATTACTGGATCCACTATTGAGCTCTATGAAGATGTCATTAGTAAGTACTATCTATTGTCAACTTCGTATTAACTACCCTTATTAGAGTTAACTATCAATTATTATTACTTTAATGTCTATCTTGATATTACGCAACAATTAATACTAATTTAATGATCCTCTCAATTACATCTAATTTATCACTGGACACTACAATTATAATATAATTTTGTTATAATTTTAATACACACAGTTAATATTATATAAACTAGTTAGAGCGAGTATTGATAAAGAGTGCTTCTTGATTTTTTCCATTCAAAAACTATTAAACTATTACTTATAATATACTATAGTATTATATATTTATATTCTTTGTCTTATAATATCTCCATCTCCTTCCTTTAGATCTTCAGATGACATAATACATTACAAAACCAAACAACTAATGCTATAGATGTAAGTAAATACAACTTGATCTGTAGTAATGCTACATGGTTTGTATTAAACATATCTTTTTCTTAGCTTACGTCTTATACAATGATTGACAGCTGTAATATTTCAAAGGATGCAACGCACTTCACCTATAAAAGTTAGACTGTTCTATTAAGAGCAATTTTGTAAATTCTCATAATTAGGTTTCATGATCCTCCTGTTTATGGTAACCTCATCTCTCATATTCTGACTACATAGCACCTGGTATGATTATGGCAGGTATGGACCATAGACCATCTGTCCATTATCACATTATATAACCTTTCTCTAGGTGTAAGCATTATAGGGATATCCATTGCTTCTGACAGCCTTATCCTTTGTGACAGAAAGAAAGGAGGGATTATTGGATAGGACCTTGGGTAGCCGAGGGTCAATGTCACAGAGATGGTGATCGTCTCAAGTCCTTACACAATTTCTTTATTTTTACTATTACAAAGTTTTCTACTTGTATAATAGTCAAATTTGCTTTGAAGGTATTTGGACTCAGTAATACTGTTTTTGTTACTAAACCGCTTTATCCTAACCTGTTTAGATCTATATAGTACATATTTGGAGTTTTGTATTATAGTACTGTTCTAGCAATGTTACAAGCGTTTCTTACTACAGGTACTGGACGAATTGCTGAGAGCTAACAATATTAAATTCTTTATTTAATGAGATGTCATATGGTGGAGGGAGACAGGACGATAGCAGCTGTGTGTTTAATATGTCTCGTCTCATTTAGTCTACTTATTTCTTCATTTTGTGTTTCAGGAGACATCCGGCAAATGCAATTTACTGGCTGATCCTAACTATCCTGCACTGATACTTAGTGGTAAGTCCCTAGTAATTAGCTATGATCATAGCTCAACCTACATTTAATATCAAAAGAATGGTTACCACATTTACATATAGTACATGGACATATTGAATTATGTAATAGGTATTTGCAATAATTATAGAGGAACTACACGTATGTTCCATATATCATTCTCTCGGTTCATTGTTCCACTCATCGAGGTGTTCGTGATATGCCCTTAGAGGGTATGGGGCGTAAAGTAATACGTTACGCTAGTGTATGGTCTACCTACTACCTAGTGGCTGCTGAAGCTATGAGATCTATTATGGGAAAGGTAGGGTCTAGGAACAGTTATTTAAATGTTTGTCTTTACTGTAGGTTGGGGATTGAGTGAGTAGCTGTGGTGGAGAGGTTTGGTAATGATACAATGGGGAGGGATGGTTCTTAGTGTTTGTGTTATAATTAGCTACTGTTGGGCCTAGGACTACAAAAGAATACTACAAACTAATTTAGAGAGTGTAATGCTATAAGTTATTATTGTTGCTTTTTTAAATATCATCTTTTAAATGTCTATAATTATTTATTTATTTATTTCAAGATTGATTCTATTCTATATTAACAACATTTTTGATGCGTGGGGGATTAAGTTTTTGTCTTCCATTTATCTCTCTACTTGTATCAGTTTGGAATGAAGAAGAGGTAATAGCTTCAGTTGTCATGCGAACATCCGTGCTATAGCACAGTATCTCCGAAACACGCTCTTGCATAGATTCATGCAGACCAATGTTGATGAATAACGGATAGGTATCGGTTATAAGATTTTGGAAATACAACCGCTAAGATTGGGACTAGACAGATCTTCTGAAATATTTCCCACTGGAGATATGAAGAGATATACAGGTGGGCAGGGGGACCCAACAATGAGGCAGTATACGTCCAGATAGATAGAGTATATTTATAAATCTCCAAAATTATCCAGTTTCCTCCTAGTTGATCTAAGGGGGTTTTAAAATATGTTGATAGAGAACGAAATGCAATGGAGGCTTCAATCAATATTGCGCAATAAACATCCAAAGAAATGACCTTGATTATAGATACAACATTAGACTACCACACAGTAGACCAGACATATGTATGTGATTAGAAGATGGGGATACTGTATTGGATAGACATATGCAGCAACTTGTGTTGTAATCTCATATACATTATATCAATTACCAATACCAATGAGTAGTGTAGATATTAATGAGTCATTGAAAACTAGATCATCTAAGATTCTATCTACTAGAATTATCCAGAGTGTTAACTGTTGTTGTAAGATTGAAAGATGAGACTGACAATTTATGACAACCAGACACTTCTGTTGATGGATTTAAATTGTTGGAAATATTCTAGTTAGACATGAGATGCTGTTAAACGTTATAATGCCAATGGTAAATATTAGTAATATAAGAGATGACAATGAGTTTGCGGTTATTGTTGGTTTAGGTGACTCACTATGAGAGTCCTTGTGCTTGGCTAGTACAAGAGGAATCAAATTACGGGGATACTGTTAATATGGTGAACTGATGAGGCGTAACAAACTGCCTCATACCAGACGCATAGACGACCCAGACAACTCCATAATTTATGCTATTTTAAGCGTCTCGCATCAGCGTTCGCAAAGTGTGCACCTTTGCGCATGCGCAATTAGGTTTAATTAATTAAATTATTCAGTATTCAAAATATATAATTCGCAAATTAACGGTAAAACCTATAAAAACGCAAAGACATTCATGTTGTGGGCGTAAGTTAATATAGTAATTGCTGTGGGCTAAGTTTCAATTAAAATAAACATAAACTTATGTTATTAAAGAACATGCAAGTTATAACTTATAATTAATAATGTAAATTAGTTTACTCATCAGCAACATTAAAAGTTTAATCGAAGTGATCGTTTTTTGATCCTTAATTTCTTTGTTGCATAATTTCATTGTCCCATATGGATATAACTTCACTGATAAGCTTTTAAAGGACACTCTGACCAAAGCATTGTTTGAAACTCTTGACAATGTTTCGAAATTGTGACAGATCCCTACATAATACCAGACATGATATACATTTCTTTCATGAGATTATTGTAATCTGGTGAGTTATTGTAGAGATAGAGACTAGACCAGCGGCATAACAAGCTCTTCTTTTGCAACTTCTTGTAGAGGATCTCTGTGTATAATCCCCCAACGAATCAAAATGTTTCCTCAAAATTCCTTTGTGCTCACTTTTACCCACTTTTTGTCTTGCATCAGACATCTTTTTATTATTGGTTCTAGAGAACAATTACATCAAAATGAAGGACACTTTATGGGAAAATTATATTGTAAAGCTGACCTGTAACTAAACTACTTTCCAGTGATAAATAAATAAATATTTGTTGTTCTTGCTTCACTCCATCCAAGGGGAAACTGGATAATAATAAAACCTTTCTGTGCTATATCTTGTTTTGCTTTTCATTATCATAGAAACAACTGGTGGTGTCAGGCCATTCATCGCTTACAAAACTTCTCAATGAAGGTTTACTCCAAACCTACAAAGAAAATGAACAAAGATTATAGGAAAAATCAATAACCTCAGGAATTGGAATCTTGCCGATATATGCTCCATCCTTTAGAAGTTGCTGGGCTAGGATTATCAAAAGATGAATTTAAAAAAAGATTTCTAGAAAGGTAAAACACTGTGGATAAGAATATTCATTGCTTTAGGATGTCTGGTACCATCTACTATGAAAAGGAGAATAATAGAATGACATATAGGCACAAAAGTATACCTCTTTACTAGCTTTGATACGTCGCACCATGATTATTTAAACTATCCATTCCAATGACGCAATCTTTTATAAAACACTGGAACTTTCAAAAATAGGCACTTTGTTCAGTAACTACAATGTGTGATTATAGTACTAGATATGGCATTCAGTATTGTAATCATTCTATCTATACCTGTTCCCACAATGCCAACTCCAGAAAATTGTTTCAGATTTTATTGAGCCAGACCAATACCAGATAAAACTTATCCTCCTTTAATATTGGTAATTCAGCATTTAGAATCACATTCTATGAAAGGAGCTCTAACAATTTGAGAGAGTCAGCTTGACTTTTGTTTCCTAATCACACAGCTTTTTTAACTCCAAAGACAATGGCTTTAAGGAGGGCTGCTAACAAAATGACATAAACGCAGCACTAACTAGTTTTTATTCCACTGGAAGTTTTAAACTGACCCAACCTCTAGGCTACTATAGCCACCTCACATCTCTCATCTTATGATGTTAAAGCTCCTTGAGGACAAGGACAGTTGTAAAGTACCACACTCATTCCAGTTAAATGATTGAAATGGTCTCCTTGAATGACAAAGAGTTTCTGACCAGCCATCCATAGGCTTGGGTAGATTTTCTCGTAATAAAAAGCATGAAACAAACTGGCTATAATAAAAAATTGAAAATTTTTTCATTACAATATAGAACGAACATAGTCCAAACGGGAACCACAATCGTATCTTTGGTTTTAACATCTTCCTCTATTATAAGCATAAAATGTTAACTGCAATATTCTAAAATTATCATATTTATTAACCTTTTCATAAGGTAAAAACCCTGATATTGCTTCCTTTTATCACCGTCCACAGCACGACCACCTATCGTTCACACAAAAAATTCAGTTTTTCTTCATTTAAATTTACTTAAGTGAAGACTAGTTTGCTGACTTGCAATAGACCCATAAAATTGTTTCAGATGGTCGAGTATGATCAAATACTATTGCAAACTACTTGCAATGTTGTGCATTGAATATTTAAGTACAAAAATGTTGCATGCTTTCTTCGAATTATAAGATGCACTGGTTGTGGGTTCAACACGAACTTCTATGTATTGCTGTCTCCGTTTCCTAAGCATGAGCTCCACAAACACTCTTACTTATCACGATATGACACTTTAAAGTATATATGAATCACATAAGCTGTAATGACAATGTGATAACGCTCAGCATACTGATTTCGTGGCTCCTGTTTCTTCATTTCAATACTCTGAGCTCTCAGAGCAACTATCAATTCTGAACAAGATTAGGTGCTTTCGTCATTTGCCAAATGAGACAAGTAATGTTGTACACATACCCGATTGGTAGGACCCAGAATTATTGTTATCAGGACTGAAGTAGAGAGATTGGAGCCAAATATGGTGCACTAATTGTGAACACTTACTATGAATTGCCATCTCTCTCTGTTAACATCGTGATTAATTGAAAATGCGTCATGACTTTAATGACATATTGAGCATTTCTAAATTCCAGATGTTTTTTTTTGTCACCCTCAGAAGAATTGATAGACTCTTCATGAATTTCATCACCATGAGTTCTACCCTCTGTAAAGTGTGTCTCTTGTGACTTTGAGTGACAGAAAACAACAACCAGTGCTGAATAATTTTTTAAAGAGAATCTTCATCACGGATTATACAGACAAGACATTTTTTGTCAATGTCTCGGTAATAGAGAATGTTGAATTGTCCCAAATTGTGAGAATGTCGAATTAAGAATCTCTTGGACATGATGTTTAGCAATAAAAGCATTCCTATAGCAAGTTTTTCACAATCGCCAAAAACAGACCTTGGCTTCTTTAAAACTTTTTCCCGAGCAGAAGCTGAAATATAAGCCAACGAACAGGGTAAATTAACAGGATCAAATATCATTGACAAGTTCTCAAGATATGTTGTTATACTATGATTCATCTGTACAACTGATGTTTATTTAAGGGATCATAACAGGTTGTTAATTTTTGATTCAACAGTGGTGACATACTTTGATCTGTGGAATCTATTGCTTTTAACTCAATCATTTTTTCTCTAAATCCTTATAAGGACAATACAGCATTAGTACCAAATATAATAGCTCCTGATGTTACTTTAGAATACTGTTTCATCAACTGATAGTGGGAATATTAAGAATGATCGCAATTGAACTCAAAATGTCTTTGACAGTTTGGGTCGAGTACTAGATTTTTGAGGTCTCACCATCTTTGGATGAATTTTACAGAGTAAAGCTCGATCAAGCTTTTGACCCCCGCCTAAAAAAAACAACAATAAAATGCTGGCTTAGAAAGAATCAGTGGAAGAAAACGAAGAAACTCAGGTTGACCACCAGTATCTGTATATCAAGGATGTTACTACTAGATAATGAGTCCGTCAGCTCTTTAAAAAAGATTTTAAAAGTCTTTAGCCTTGCATGTTTTTTAATAAAGTTTCATTACAATAGATTATATGTGCCTCTCTGTTCTCAAGAGTAGGTGTATGCTCAATTTCATAGTATCCGACTCTTCTGTCTGTTTCACTCTCTGTGGCACTGTAGTCTAGCGATTCTTTGCTGTTTGAGGCAAACTCATTCTCATCCTTCAGAAATCAATAGGAAGTTGCCTGTTTTTATTCATTGTATTTGCTATAGCATCAGAATGAGTGAGCAAACGTTTGCGAGATTAATAATTAGTAATTGTTCTCTTATCAACTCATATGGCATGGTTTAAACGCAATATTTTAGAAAGAAAAGTTTAATCATCCGTTTTCAAAAGAGCATGTCTCGTTTTTTAGATTTGGTCAGTGGAGTCGAAAGGTATTTGGAACGCTTACGAGATTGCAATGCATAATGCTCTTCCCTACTGTCCTTCGTTGTTTTGGGCAAAGGCAGTTAGCTCTGTTGGACATTGTATCTATACAATAAGTGTTTCAGATTGTTTGTGAGTCTGAGATAAACTTTCTATAGCGGATGTAGGCTGTGAATTGATGTAGCACATTAAAGCCTGACCTAATTGTGACTCAGTTAAGGCTTTCCATTACAAACTGTTGTCAGCCTATTGGTAGAAATCATTGTGGCACTCATAACTCTACAGGGTTTTCTAATCCTGTGCTATCATGTTTTATATTGAACACCTTCACTTTGTATGTTTTCAATTTGTTTAAGAAAGGACGCATTTTAGTGGTAGTTTTAACCCACTTGAGTTGGTTCCAATAGTATCCCTTTAACAGCTTTGAATGGGAATAACACATCTTCTTGAGAGTATTTCTCATAGATATCTTCAATTATTTCCTGACATTACTGTCTGTAAAAATTAGAGTGAAAAAAGTAAAAAGAGTTTTAACTAGCACACATGCCTTACCAAAAGTAAATGTATGACAATGTATTGAAGCTTCATCCACCTTCTGAGAATTGTACATAATAAGTTTACCCAAAATATCTAAAAGAGATAAGCATAATAAGTCATTTCCTTTAATTTATTATTACAATCACTTTTATTATAACTTCAAACTCTGTCTCAATGAATTTTACTAATCAAACGATTTCCATTTGTAGTTTTTTAAGTCTATTACTTATATCTATAATGGGTCCAGGTCCTATAGAATTAGTACAGACCATACTTTGAAGGATAAAGTGCTTTTCACTATTCAATAAGCAATAGGATGTATATCATTATAGATTGTGTTTACTATCACATATATATATTGTGAGGAGCCCTTAGCACTTTCATGGCTTTTATACTGCTTGTGAAAATACAGCTATCCATCCAAACTAATGATACATTAGCTCTATATTTATGTATTAATATAGTAGCAATATACAAGTCATAAATAGAGATTTTTTTGCGATATACAAAACAGTAAAATTGAAATTTTAAATATATTGATGACAGTATACCTTGTTTCTCTTCTCTTCTTTCTCAAACAACATCCTTTCCTGCTACAAATACTTTCATCATCATAGTATTAACATTTCCTACAATATGGTATCATTACAACAACAAGATACAATTGTCAGCTTACCCTTGGTATAAAAATACTCCACAATATCCTATTGAATTATACAAGTAACAATAAAGGAAGTATAAATAGATAATCAAATGTGCTACCTTTGATGAAAGCCGATCTGTCAATACATCTACCAGCAAAGCATCAAATTGTATTAACCTATTCGATATTAATTATTGGTGTTTATCATCATTTTAAATATATTTTAATGACATTTCCTGTACCTGAAGTTTCCAATTTCATCTTCTATTGACAGAGCTAAAATATACAATAATAACCTAAGGAAAATAAATGATATATTATAACCTTTTTGCCCACCACCCATGTGGCCATATAGAATAGTGTCATCAATAGTGAGGGCTTTTGGACTTGGTTTTTTCCTTTTTAAATGTCTCATTAATTTCCATAGATTTGTTTCTAGCAGCTTTTATTACATCAAGAATTGATGTGGAAGAAACACCCAACAAAAGCCCTTAACAGAAACAACAGTTTAGTAAGTGCACATAATTACACATTTGTTTTTTAAAGCCTGTTCCAACGTGTACTTTTAGAACCTTTCAATAGCCTGTCCATGAATGTTACAACATATACTCTTGACTGTTGATAATTTAATAATTAAAATTAAAGTAGTTTTACCATAATTATGGATAGTGGTTACCTGAGAGTTTAATTGGACAGTAAAACCATACTTTTACTATCTCTTCTTTTAATAGTTGCACCTCATCTTCTTTTAGAAAACTAGCATTAAACCATCAATGACTACAGTGATTAAAATACAAGACTTAGATAAATTATGAAATTATTTTTACGATATTATTTATTATTGAGAATTCCTACTCTGTCCATATTCTCAGTACAGCTATGTCCTTTGTGTCATTCAGTCAAGAGTGTATTTGATTTCTTCTTCATCTTCTTCACATAAAAGCTCTGTCACAAAGATTAAAATATATTTTATCACTTTTTTAGTGTATATATGTGTGTTCTCATTGTATTATTGTGTGTACATCATATACATTGTGTATAGTAAATGCCATTTTCCAAGTTGTGAGCAATATCATATGTACTTGTTTAAAGTAGATTGGTTGTTTTAAGCAATATTGATTTTGGTTGCAGGCGTGCCTACAAAATGCTGAGAAACTTATGAGGTCTTTTTAGGTAGTTCTATTTGTACAGCACAGGAAGTACATACTCAACAAGAATCAACATACTATATCCCTATAAACTCTCACCTTATAGAACCTAACTTCCATTAAATTGGAGGATGTATGCACTTCCTGTGTCACTGCATTTGTTTTACCTTATATAGACAGAATAAGATGCTGAGTCAACGCTGTATACTATGGAATTACTGGGCAAATGCATCATGAGTTATTGAACTACATCAGCTGTCAATTCCATAGTATAGTGGGGGGTGAAATGGCTACACTCAGCGGGGTGGAATGAAGTTTAAGTTGGGGGGGGGGGAGAGGGGGTGACCTTATACTTAGTTGCGTTATCTTATTAAACATTAAAAATGACTCAAAAAATTATTTGTCTGTTGTAAAAGGAAAAACAAACTCTATAGCTGTTTCTAATAAGTTTATGTTATCAGTTTACAGTCCATATGGGTATGTAACAGCCTTACATGGTTTAGTCATTATTTGGTCATAGTACTTCGTGATAATTTTTTAGTCATCGTAAGTTTGAAAATGTGCGTTCCGCTGTAGCAGAAGTCATTGGTACGGTTAGATACAGCCTAATGTGTTATTGTGTACATAGTCTTTAGTGGAATTCAAGGGGGCTTAGCCCCCTGATTTGAAGCTGGGGAGGGGCTTCAGCCCCCCCTGCCCCCCCCCCCTTCCTACCCTATGCATACACTTGTATGCCTGTTCCCAGGAAGATAAAAAAGCTTCTGAATGAGCTATGAAGATAAGCAGTAAGAAATTAATTTATATCTAAATATTCTAAAATAATGTATATCTGTATTTATTACAATTAATTTTTTAATTATGAATTCACTAATTATGATAAAAAAATATACAATAACATTAAAGAATTGTTGAACATGCCTGCAAATGTTTTATTTATAATTTGTTTGCTCAGGCTTGCCCTACTAAATGTTTTCATTTTCCTAGTATGTTGTATATAAAATAATTCACAGTAAAAAATTAATTAATTATTTAGCATACTGGGTGGATTACTGCCACTGCAAAAAAAGAAATGGCATTCACTTTCTACCAGTGAAGGGAATTGCTGCACGTGTTCAATGGTTCTAGGAAGCAAACATCACTGTTACGTTTTGCAGCATGGAATCTAGAGTTTATGTGATTATTTACACTGTATAATTTGTTAGTATGTTGTACCATTACAGTGCAACAAATTACAAAGCGAATAATTCAAAATAACTTTTAGATTCCATAGTAATCCTCCCATGTAAGTACAAATTAGTCAGTTAAAAAACACATTAATTTTACAATGAACAATAGCACTATTCATTACTTTACATTATTTATAGTTTTGTTTATTGTAAAAAACTTTTGGTTGATTTAAACAATATAAAGTCAATTAAGTTATTCTGAGTTTTCATACTAATATACTGATTGACACTTGATTAAGTAATTCTCAGAGCTATGAAAATTCTGTTATATCTTATTAGCTATAGATACACACAACATTTTCATGAATATAGGTGAGAGCTGCTACAATGGAAGTATAATAGGACAGTCCTACATACCAATACATGTCTTTTTAAAGTCAATTATCAAAGTACATGAACTGTCAATTCATTAATATTGTATGTAATCAAAACAGTATATGTTGTCAACACTAGCATGCAATGCAATGAATTAGTTAAAATTTACTGAGGGCACCTTTTTTTACAGTGTTGATTATTACTGTACTTACATACATACTAGTCTGTTTACAGTAATTTTGATATATGGTCTATACTGTTATATGTAGTCCATTATCAGCTGCAATCTTTGCTAATTGTGTCAGCAGTGGACTAGTACAAGATAATAAATTACGAGGAGTAATAACTGGTTGAATGAGAGGATTCTGACAAAAAGAAGATAAATATTAATCAGAAATCTATTTAACAAGTACCTTCATTTCTTTAACAAAACTCAAAAGGCTAGAGTATTCTTTGACTGAACTTTCTGTTGTCTCACCATATTTACCTGAATGAGTGTCCATATTGACTTTACCAACAAATGCTCTCAGGCCTTGTTTTCCTATTATATATAAAAATAATATTTTGTTATAACATATAGTAACTCCCAATCTCTCATACCAACGACCTGACATAGTTCTTTGTAGATTCAAGATAAATTGTTGTTAAAATAGGTGGCAGTGGTTGTGCCACAGCAGAGAGTACTACTCTAAATTTGTAATTTACTTTCAGTTGTCATTGCATACACATTTTATGCACTAACCACAATTTCATCATATTTTCTGTGAGCGAGTTTAATGTCTGAAAAAATCTTGCTCTAGTGGGTAAACATCATTGATCAACCATTTGATCAAGGATGTTCCATTTCGGACTTTAGTCATTTGATATGTTGCAGGATGAATGTGAATCCACAAAACCGGGCATTTAAAAATTGGCTTAAAAATAATGATATCAAAAGCCTCACAATAAAACTGCTAATCTCAACCTTTTTGTCAATGTTTGCACATCAGTATTATGGAATCCATATTTTTTCATTAGCGTTCAAGTTATTCCATCTTTTTCAAAAAGAGAGTATATGAATTAAAAAGTTCATAATTATTATAGTGTACTATCAAATTTACCTGTCCATTTTCTTCTGAATATCCGATGACTGCATCTTCTATTATCTCAATCTTCTTTGGATTTAGAGAGTGAACCAGTCTCCCACGAAAAACACCTTCATTGTAAAGTACAATTATATGCAGCAGGCACATAAAATATAAATATAGAGTCCTGGCAATTTTTCATGTAGGAGCTAACTTGCGTTACTTATAGGGGAATATTTATATCTTATAAAAACAAGCTGTAAAAGGAAGCCATGTCATGCAACAATATTCATTCATACAATATAATGTACATATGTGATATTCTTAAACCTTAATTCTTGTTAACAATTTTAGCATATCAATCCTTTTGGTTTGGTGATTTTATATACCTTCTCATTATACAGATGTACATAATTTTAATTTAGAAAATAAGTTTTGCTGAAAAGTCAAATAGTTTGTTGTTACATATAATTCAATAATTCATTATTTGATCATTTCAAGCCAATAAAATTTGAAATTGTTTTCACTTTTTTATTTTGTACAAAATCAATTTCAAACTCAGTACATATGTAATATCACTTTGAAAATTAATTTGTTGATTTAATCTAAATACATACAGTTTGAATATATGTAGAAAAATTATTTGATACAAACTGAAATAAACATCATAATGTTTTCAATTACTGAATAAACATCATATTGTTTGTTATAATGAACTAAATGATTGTTTACATAAACAGCAGTAACAAAAGTACAATGCTTACTTTCAGTTGGATCATATAATTACATGTAACCTGTATAACCATATATTGGTTAAAGCAACTAATCAGTATATATGCACATGCGTGTCGCGTGCATGTGTGTGTGTGTGTGTGTGTGTGTGTGTGTGTGTGATTGTGTGCAAAAAAGGTGATGGTGACGGATTTACAAAACAGGATCCTCTGTGAAACATTTTGTGACATGATTTATGAAAAAGGACAACTTTTAAAACATCACAAACAGTTTTGTATACATAAACAATTTCTTGGAAATGATATGATAAATTTAATAACATACAAACTCACTATAAAATTTCTATGAATACCAAAATCCAATTCTGTGATACAAAAGAACATCACAAATTTAAACTTCATGAGATATATACCATTTATTCCATTCATTTGTTTCTGACATCTGATACATCTCAGAAGATTTTCATATGATATTGTTTTAAGAAATGATTTCAACAATAGAGTTGAACATCCAATTAGCTCCAGTAAATTCCTCACATAATAAGTCTTGCCTGGACACTAGTTTTAAGCCTTTAATTGGAATGAACTAATTTACATTCCTAACAGAGTATAATATAGTTAGCTGGATAAACTCAATTTCCTAAAAAAGTATGGACTTTCTGTTATATGTGGAATGTAAAAGGTTTAACCTTTTACTTCAAATACATGCATTGTCACCAAACCTTGATGGTATTTATACCTGCTGATTATAGTGTCAATGGCACTTACAGTTACTGATTCAACAACACTGTGGTCTGTGGATATCTGTTTCAGAGCGCTATATTAAACAAATCACCAAGGCTTAAATTTTGTATTATTTCTAGTTAAAGAATTATTTCATATCTATATTTCTTCCTACTTATGATGACATTATTAAGCATATTCATATGTTTAATTTTAACAGTTGTCTAAGTCAAACATTTAAAAGTTTTATCATAAAAAAAGCAAAATTATCTAACTCTTACTTTGTTATTAAATTATACTGCCAGTTTAATCAAACCTTCTACATGTAACAGCATCACAAAGATTACATCACTAAACTGATCACTATGTCATATACAAAAAGAGATCTAGATTATTGGTCATCATCTTGTCCTGTAATGAATGAATTATTCTTGTGTGCATTCCTTCTAGTGATTTTAGCAACAAGAGTAGTAATCATTGAATATTTGGATGCATTGAAAATTTAATTTTACAATTTATAAAATAAAATTATTTAGAATTGCTCACTAAATTATAGTATTTGCTAAAAATTAGCAGATACTTTGTGTCATGTATTATTTGAAGATTATGGTTTATTGATAGCTATAAAGAACAACAGACACTAATCCATTCAAAATATATAATTGTACAGGTTATCATATGTAATTAAACAGACATAAGATCATTCTCTATCATAACAATGTACAGCAGTAGCTACCCATATAGCTACTACTAGCCTTCTTTGGAAAGCTTCTATATACTGCAACAAATGAAACTGGACATCTAAGATGTTTGTTTATCTAACAGACATAGTTCTGTCACAAACTCATCCAAGCATTTATCCATTCATCTGTCCATTTGTCATCTTGTTCATCCATCCATTAACACAATGACATCTGTTATCAATAACAATCTATGTGTTGATGATATAAGACACTCCATATTTGGTCAATATTCACCACAAGACATTATAATAACATTCATTGCTTATTATAAGGACATCACGTGATCATCAAGTATATCCTAATTATAAGGACATCACATGATGTCTGTCTTATTTATTACCTTATAAGCTCAGGGCTATTACATTCTTATATTTACTGATCAAGTCATCACTGTTTTGCCTAACTATGCTTGTCTTACAATACAATACAAAGTAATAATGTCAGAAGATTCTACTATATCTTTTAGACCAAAGTATGACCAGTTAATAGAGTTATTAGATACTCTAGTCAATTGGCAAAAAGTTTGGCACTTTCTTACCTGGAATAAAGAGTGAGCATATTCAAGTAAATGAATGTGATATCAGAGGAACTGATCTACAGAAAACTGCTCTTTTTTCAAAATGGCTTAGTGTTCATCCTGAGGCATCATGGAAGGATGTACTGTTTGCACTAGAAAAGTCACAAGAATATTCTCTAGCATCAAGAGTATATCAAACCTCAATACAACTTCATCAACGTCTTCAACTATTTCTCAAGGTATTTTATTGTAATAATTAATATTAATGTCATATTATCATGTAGATTCTCGAGAACTTGTAAAATCAGTCATGTTAGAAAATGAAGAGAAAGAAGAAGAGCTTCAAACCACATTAGAACACCTTGATAGAAACTTTAGTGTATTAATGGTAGCTGTTCGATCAGCTCTAGATCACAAACTACAACATCAGCAACTAGTACTAGTGGACTTTATTAGATGGATTGAACATCGAATGAAATGGGTTGGGCAACTGAGTAGCATCGTTGACTTTGATGAAATTTTTCTAAAACTACATCCATGTTTTGACTTCTTAGATTGTGGCTTGATTGTGGATATGAGTGAACAGTTTCTTAAAGATATTCCCTTTGGAGAAAATGACCTGTTGGGGAAACTTAAAGAACATAAGATTGAAGCTAAAAGACTTCGTTCTTCATCTACAGTAAAACAACTCAGAGATGACCTTAAAAAGATATACTTTCCACATCATACTAATCCAATAAATATGCCTCAAATTTATATTGCATTAAATAATACATGGGGATGAAGCTAATATTGAAGCACTTTATCTACTAATAGGACATTTACTACCTCACAAGTCAAAACAATCAATTTTGAAGTATATTGAGATTCATACAGGCTCAGTTCATATCAAATATATTGTTCATGAATCAAAAGCTGATTATCTTGTAGCGTATGCTCAAGGAAAGCTACATTTTATGCGTCTCATTGGTATCTTTGGTCTAATAATTAATGGTGAAACCCATCCTTGATGAAGATGAGAATATGAACTTTACATTTGAATCAGTCTTCTTGAAGCTGCAAAATTTGGTCATAATGAAGCTGTACAATTTCTACTCAAGTTAGGAAGTGATGTGGACCATTGTAATAAAGAAGGCAGAACAGCACTTATGTTAGCTAGTAAAAGTGGACATGAACAAGTTGTTCTAACATTGTTATCAGCTGGATGTAATGTTAACATTCAAGGAAGAAAGGCTGGACTGCCCTAATGATAGCTAGTCAAATGGTCATACGGTTGTTGAACAACTACTCAAAGAACATGCAGACATTAATATTCAGAGCAATGATGGATTTACTGCCCTAAGATAGCTAGTCAAAATGGTCATACCCACGTTGTTGAACAATACTCAAAGAACGTGCAGATGTTAATATTCAGATAAGTGATGGATGGACTGCCCTAATGATAGCTAGTCAAAATGGTCATACCCACGTTGTTGAACAACTACTCAAAGAACTTGCAGATGTTAATATTCAGAACAATGATGGATGGACTGCCCTAATGATAGCTAGTCAAAATGGTCATACCCACGTTGTTGAACAACTACTCAAAGAGCGTGCAGATGTTAATATTCAGATAAGTGATGGATGGACTGCCCTAATGATAGCTAGTCAAAATGGTCATACCCACGTTGTTGAACAACTACTCAAAGAACGTGCAGACATTAATATTCAGATCAGTGATGGATGGACTGCCCTAATGATAGCTAGTCAAAATGGTCATACCCATGTCGTTGAACAATTACTCGAAGAATGTGCAGACGTTAATATAGAAAACAATGATGGATTTACTGCCCTAATAATAGCTAGTCAAAATGGTCATACCCACGTCGTTGAACAACTACTCAAAGAACGTGCAGACATTAATATTCAGAGCAATGATGGATTACTGCCCTAATGATAGCTAGTCAAAATGGTCATACCCACGTCGTTGAACAACTACTCGAAGAACGTGCAGACATTAATATTCAGAGCAATGATGGATTTACTGCTCTAATGATAGCTAGTCAAAATGGTCATACCCACGTCGTTGAACAACTACTCAAAGAACGGGCAGACGTTAATATTCAGAACAATGATGGATTTACTACCCTAATGATAGCTAGTCAAAATGGTCATACCCATGTCGTTGAACAACTACTCAAAGAACGTGCAGACATTAATATTCAGAACAATGATGGATTTACTGCTCTAATGATAGCTAGTCAAAATGGTCATACCCCGTTGTTGAACAAACTACTCAAAGAACGTGCAGACATTAATATTCAGAGCAATGATGGATTCACTGCTCTAATGATAGCTAGTCAAAATGGTCATACCCATGTCGTTGAACAATTACTCAAAGAATGTGCAGATGTTAATATTCAAAACAAAGAAGGCACAACTGCCTTAATGAAAGCTAGTCAAAATGGTCATACCCACGTCATTGAACAACTACTCAAAGAATGCGCAGACGTTAATATTCAGAACAAAAATGGATGGACTGCTCTAATGATAGCTAGTCAAATGGTCATATCCAGGTCGTTAACTATTAACTAATGAACTTGTAGACATTGATGTTCAGAAAATAGATGGAAATACAGCTTAATGTTAGCTTGTTATAGTGGACATCTTCAAGTAGCTGAGTGTTTACTACAATCATTTGCAGATCCTCATTAACAGCATACAAGGGAACAACAGCATTTTCATTAGAGCTTATAGTGGTAAAGAGACTTGTTAATATGCTGTTAGATAAAGCTGAACCAACTACTGATGAGATTGAAAAAGCAGTAGTATTATCATGTATAGTGGTCACCCTACTCTCATTACCTCCCTCTTAAACAAACTTACACACTTACTAGTGACCAGAGAGAACTACTAGATTTCGTGTGTAAAGGGAGATTTAGCTACAGTTATAATGAAAACATTAGATAGTCCGCTACTCCGCTAGTACTTGGTCTTAAGCTCCACTCATGATAGCTTCATCATGTGGACATGGTTGATATAGTGGATGCTCTCATACAAGCTGGAGCTAATGTGTAACGAACAAGAAAGGTTCGTTTGGGGTTTTTCTCTTTGTTCTTTGCCATAAGAGGTAATAAATCGTTTTCAATAACAGAGACACTCTTAAATGTATGGTGCCTATCCTTAATGTCATTGTGACAATAATACACCATTGGATGTAGCTAAAGAGGAAACCATTAGAGAGCTACTAATCACTTGGAGGTCAGACAATGTCACAATTACAGGGAAAGAAAAAAATATGAACCTTCCAATTCATTTCATTTCTTGTTTACCAAAATGAGGTGAAGAAAGCCACCAGCAAAAATCATTTATTAGCACAGATGATATAACATGTCTGAAGAGTCACGAGACGCTTCAGAGGGAGGAGGGAGACAAAGAAAAAGACTTTAGAATTACCAAAGTTTTCACATCTGTAACGATTCATTTACGTAAACTCTCAGATGAAGACCAGTACAATACAATACAACAAGAAAGAAGTCTAAGAAGTACATATTACTGCTAAAGATCATTTTCATAGTTATAGTTATATGTGTTGTTACAGTTTTCTAAATTTTTAAAATGTTTTTAAATAGCAGATTTTCAATTTAAC
>NW_024534688.1:0-29884 GCF_016097555.1 Gigantopelta aegis
GAGGGATCATTATATCATAATCATATTTATGGAACTAGTCAGTATACTTGATTGTCATAACTATATACCTAAATCTTCAAAACATTATTCAGTTGCTATTATTGTGATGACTTGGGTTAGACATAGTTTATTATATTTTTGATTTTGATCTTGATAAGAACACCAGGATAGCTGGAAGGAACTTGGTATAACTTTTAAAATTTCAGTTAAGTATCATTAAAATTGATCATGTTGATTGATTGTGCATTTTTCATGTCTTAATTGAAAATTATTAGTTAGCATCTACAAGCACACCCATGTTCATACCACAAATCCATACCTAATATATACTTCTATTATTCACACGAAATCATGAACATTGGTTGAAATGGGACAGTAATCTCGATGACCTGTCATACACCATGTATATTTTAACAGTTGATTCATTTAAAGGAAAACAGAGTGACACCACAATGCTCACTCCTACAATGTGAAATCAGTTGCCTATTGAAATACCTAACCCAAGTTTGTTGTGAGAGCAATAATAACAATAGTGGATTAAGTATAGCATCGCAGTTCAATGTAATTTACACAATGCTTCAAAAAGGTACACATCACCTACATGTATAGTTTACATGTATGTCAGGGGATATGTGTATATTACAAATTTCCATGGAAAATCTTGTGTGCTTTATAACCCGACCATTCATAATCACAATATTTATACAAACTAATTTTCATATTATTAAACTTACAGTTCGACTTTTTTTCTTCCTCAGTCAGTCTTGTAGCCATGATTCTAAAAAAATTATTGAACATAACAATAAGTTTATTTAGTTGTAGTTAACTAACACAGAAATATTGCTAGTGGACTAATAATAATACATAATTAACCAGGTTGGCAAAATGTATGCAGGAAACCATTTACTAAAACTGGTAGCTTTAGTAACTAATTCATTATCATAGCACTCTTGAAGAGATTTTATTCAATTGTGCATAAGGTGTGTGTGTTCAGTATGCTGGCACACATGATTTATTTAATGATGAACATGTAAACGAACAATATTATAAGAATTTAAGAGCTAGCACAACAAACACACATTTAAATACAATAGCAGTGACTTTATGAATTATTAAGTACAGCTTGCCGTCCATCAGCTAGACATTCATCTTTACTGATGTGAATAAATGGTCTACCAAATGTCACAATTACATTTCAGTTGACCAACAAATTTCACTACTCGAATCTTGGCAAAATAGGTAGATGAATGGTGTACACTGATATATATGTTTGTACTCTAGTACATTCCTTGTACAAAGTAAAAGAAGCTGTTTTTGTATTTGCTATCCAGATGAGAGACTTTTTGTGACTCTCTAGGGGATAGTCATCTGTATACTCACAAGTTTAAAAGTGTGTTTATTTTCAAATAGAGCCAATAAGTGCTGAAAATTTATATTATTAATATCAATTGGCTTCCTCACTTTTGCTTATCATAAGTTTTAATATGACTTTTTCTAGACCCCTTCTTTTAAAGCAACAAGAAAGGGATAACTCAATAAGCTATATCCTGTTCAAGTCAAGTTTTTACCAATCACTTATACCCAGGCTATACATGGTAACAAACTTGACTAAATTAGTTAGTGTGTAATATAACTTTGTTTAAAATGACCAGAGCACTTATACTTTAATTTGAAAAATTAAGGTACCTGAATTCTCTAAAGATTGAGAGTGAAGTGCTCGTGTTTCCACTATGCAAATGTAATGTTTAAAGTATGACATTTGTATATTAAAAACAAATAATTGTTCAAATACTATCTAAGCCTTGAAGAATTTTTTATTTGAGAATAATATGAATTTGAAATTGCAAAGTAATGCTAAAGATGCCTTCATGATGATAATGATGATAACTATATAATAAGCTAAGTATTCTATTATAGTCCCCTTATATAGTATATAATATTGTAGGTACTTAATTTCTAATTGTTTGTGTTGTACTTGAAACATTATAGTCAGTAGTTACCTCTTCTTTTTGAGCTCTAAATTTTCTAAGGTTCTCGACAAAAAGGAACCAAAGTTCCATTTTTGGGACCCAGTGATT
This sequence comes from Gigantopelta aegis, assembly GCF_016097555.1. NCBI lineage: Eukaryota > Metazoa > Mollusca > Gastropoda > Neomphalida > Peltospiridae > Gigantopelta > Gigantopelta aegis. Next base: position 2,079 of record NW_024534688.1, read on the forward strand.
TTTTTAAATAGAATTACATCATTACATTTGGACAATTTGTTTTCTATAACTCATATTTTCTCGAGAATGTCGTAATGAACAGTTAAAGAGCCATCATTGATTGTTTTTTTTAATTCAAGAGTCTAATGTTTTTAGCACTAAAATAACATTTATGCTTCAAATACAATTTCTATGGAAGCCCTTGGCGACATTTCGCACTCACGTTCGTGTTCATGTGCGCGAATATCACGTGTTTGATATAGCGCCATTTCTAGGCTTTTCTTGTTACTTAATAAAACGCGAAGCGCGAATACCACAAGCCGTCTCTTACAATGGACCGTCAGCGAGATGTTTCCAGTTAGATTGGGTCCCTGATTTTGGTTGCATATTGTATGTCTATATTTAGGGAAGCCGAGAGCGAACATTTAAAACTCCGTATAATCCCGTTATATTGAAATTGGAAATATGAATTGGAATGTCCCGCCATACACACGAACATGAGTGCGAAATGTTGCCAAGGGCTTCCATAAATTTCTAAGTTTTCTCTTTTGTAAAATTTTGAATCAAACAATATAAATGTCACCAATTTCCTGTATCCAGGAAGCTGCTCTAAACAATTAACATTAGATTAATGAAAAACAGATAATTAATTATATAATTATCTAGTGTCACTGCCCACTTTTAGGAGTCTACGAAACAAGTAATATTGTTCGTGCATCCCAATCAGAAAGCATTTAATGGAATACTGAAACTCTTACTATGAAGTCATAACAGAGAAGAAGTTAGATGTTCCATGTTCTTAAAGCCACTAAGAATTAACTCCTTTCTTGCAGGGATCTGTTTGTCTCCCTGTCTATGGGGGTATTGCAAGAGCTTGTGCAACATTTTACTTTTGAAAGTAGCTTTTAACTAATACTTGAATAGTTGTACTCAATACTCCATTAACAAGAAATGTAAATACTTTGTGTTAACTATTACACTTGCTTGACACCCAATCAGCAAATAGTCAAGGGCAGAGCCTGACCCTCGCGTGGGACGGAGGGTCAGGGAAAGTATGTATACTAATCTATACTTATTTTTTCAGCATTCATTGGGAAAAGAATTTACAGAGCCACCAGGTGCACCAATCTCACTATCTCGATTTAGATTAGTTGAAATGTTCACATCTTGTACTGATCAAAATGTAAAAAGTCAGATAATCAATTCATTTACAAAGCCAGGGCACTTATGTGTTGTTTGTGCAACAATAGCCTTTGGAATGGGTATTAATTGTCCTGATGTTAGAGTGGTTATACATCTAGGTCCTCCTGATGATCATGTATAGAATCCTATATACAAGAAACTGGAAGAGGAGGAAGAGATGGGGTTTCCTTCACAAGCTATCCTATGAAAAAGTTATTGCCAAAACAATACTGAATGTAGAAGACATTTGCTATTTTGTAACATTTAAGGATATAACAGGTCCCTACACAGGGTATGCAGCAGTAACTGCTGTGATATTTGCTTCTCAAGTGAGAATCCAACTATATAAATAATGTTCAAAATAATTATGTTATATACAATTATGGTAATGTGTTTTGATATATAATAAATATCTACGTCAATCTTGAGTTCACTGAATTGTTCCAACATCAACCTTTTCTATACCGCAAAGCCTTTGAGCAGGCATCACTTAACATGTTGTATCTGTCATTGGATCGACTAGTGATGTCTGTTCCACAACCGTACCAATTCACAACAACACTAGATCAGTGGTTTACACATGTTTCAGCTCCACCTTAGCCCCACCCAAAGCCATTCAAAAGTTTAGTATACGTACTTTCCCTGTCCCTCCCGTCCATGGGAGGGTTAGGCTGCACCCTAAGCAAACCTTCTGACACAGAAACTGTATCATGAGTATAAAGTACACGCAATATCTGTACATAAAGTTTTCCTTGAAGTTGAGCTGGGTTATACAATTTCATGAGGCATGCACAGTCCCCTCCGTGGCGATCAAGCGAAGGGGCGGAAACGCCAAAGGTCAGACACTACTAACGTGTGCGAACGAAGCTAAATATTATAACTGCTTAATTTATAGAACTTACATATTAATGACCTTTATCGCTCGTTTCTTTAGTAATCCAAAACTTGCACTAGCAGACCCAGGGATGTGCACAGACACCCCCTTTTATTCTATATGATTTCATAGGTCAATCATCAAGTCACGCCCTGTGGTAATGATTATTTGCATTAAATGTATTCATACGAATTCTTAGAACCACACCTTACAAAAACTACATTAAAATTTAAAAGGTGCTATGAATAATAAATATTGAATATTAATAAGGGTTAGAAATTTCCCGCACGCTTCGCAAGCGTTCTTTACAGCCCTATTTTTAGAGTCTGGATCCGCCAGTGACTTACCAAATGTATATCACTGCTAGCAACCTTTTTTGATCTACTCTTCAGACATGCTCCAACTGGTGAATGCTAGGTCACCAATCAGATTTGTTTACTCCGTCTTATATGAATATTTATATTACACACATGCAAAAAAATGAAACATGTATACTTTTCAATTGTTCAGTGAAGTTTGAGTAAAAAGCAGAGCTGAGAAGTGTTCCTTTTGTATTAAGTGATTGTTAAGAAAATAATTGAAATAAGTGATGTTGATCAGTCTGTATTTGATCTTTTCAGGTTAGAACATTGCTGACATGTTCACTCATCACACAGGTTTCAAATGTTATCCCTACACAGTCCCTACCATTAAATTCAAGGTGAAAACCCCCCCCCCACTTCTTGTAATCAATGCACTCACCAATGAATCTAATGATCACATAAGTCACATGCTACCATACTTTAATTTGGTTTGTTTGTTATGATACCGTTGTGGCAATGCCACATGTTACCAATTTAAACTCATGGATAATTTCAGCTTGTGGTATGTATAGATGCTTTCCTGATAGTAATGATGATTGAATGTGTTGTTTATTTGTGTTGTCTTGTTTAGCAATTCTCATACTTGGTTGTCTATTACATTTTTGTGTACGGAAAAATGATCACTGTGTGGTTACTTTTTTATTGGCTGGTTCATTGAGTACTTTATCTGACCCAATCTCAGTAGTTGTAGTAAAGGACGATTGGAGTGGTTTTTTAGAGACTGTTTGAAATGCAGATATGCTTACAATTGCTAGCATTTATACTGACATTAATTAAAATGACAGAAATACCTCATTACATGTATGTTGGTCTCTTTATAAACAACACCTTAAGATTATTGTTGATTGTATTTTCTCGTGCTACTACTAGTACCTCTCTCTCTCTCTTACACACACACACACACACACACACACCTCACACACACACACACACGCATTAATTGTGCATGTAGGATTTGTCAATATCTCATCTTGAAACTAAAAAGATTATGATCGAAACTACAAAAGTTATGTAAACAAGCTGTTCATATATGATAAGGAAATAAACATTGAAAGTATTAGAGTTTATCCTACACCTTCACTTTCACAAGAAAAATATAGTGTTATCATTAGTATAAATTTTCTATACAATTTTGGAAATTTAACACATAGCATTTGTAATTATTAACATCTTCACTTGCTGTTAGTCATCTGTTAACAAATCTTTAGACCTACCTGTTTTTTATTTAGTTATAAACTGATTTGTTGATGTATGTAACCCACATTTACTTTGAGTTCATAACACTCTATATATCAGATTTGTCACACTGTAAAGTGACATACACTACATAGTACTAACAATCATATCATATTTAGTTGTAATTCATTTCTAACTGTCTGAGTTTGTTTCAAACTGCAAATTTTCTTGAATGAATGTCAGTGAGCTTGTATAGAAATTAAATTTCATATTAATTTGTACTTTGAAAACAATGCTATTTATCAGTTGAATAAAATACCATCTTGTTCATCTTGATATACACCCAGTGTTAAAGAGTTATGTCAACTATACAGTAGTTTTATCTAAAATGTGATTTAATCATTGGCTCTTTACCTTTTAGGCATGCTACATTGGGTCTGATGGTATTGCAGACAATGATGTCCTGAACGTATACTCTTCAGTTATAAATAACAGACATGGATCTTTGTGATTATGAAATATATTTATAATAGATATGTTGATGGTTTTTTCACCTGATTTTGGCAATTGTGTTCATTTAATATTGTTGTGGTCTACACAGAACTTAATGCACAAAAGACAAGTGCAGTGAAGGTACATCTACAAGTTCTATATAATAAATGTTTTTGTGAGTAGGTGAAAGTATATAACTGTTACTGATGGCAACCTCAGGAGGTAAACCTAACTTATTTTGACTTCTTATGGCTACCCAATTACTTAAATACTGTACATGTACAAATAAACATGTATATAATTATATCTATTGCTTTTTATTGTAGTACATGACATATCATAGTTTTAAGGGTCAAGAATAAAACCGTCCAATTTTAAACAAACTAGAACAAACTACTAATTATATAATTTTTATCATATTCTACAGAGATTTAAAAAATAAAAATCCTTACCTAAACACTCGTCCATTGCTTTTTGTTCCTTCTATCTAAATTTATAACAGCTACATCATTTTCTCAAGTACTCCAAACAAGGGATAGCGTTCTCTGTAAGACTGCAAATGTCATCTAGGTTGCAGAGAGAAAATCTGGAGAATTGTCTTGAATTGGATTACAAGTCAGAGGAGATAAAGGGGCAGTTGACTTGTTGAAGCAGGAGAAGTATATATTGATTTAGAACATCTGCTTTAGAAGAGGATTAAGATACTGGAGAACCATTATGGATAAGTGAGGGAATAGACAAAGGTTTGAATGAATACATTTGACAGCAGACCAAAAGACCTATGGTAAGGAGCAAATTATTTAGAATTGGATTTTTAGATGTCTAAGGTAAGCAAGAGTCTTGTTATGATGGCCCAAAGAGATGGAGAACCAGATCTTTACCAGAAGAGAAAATGGAGTTTCTTATCTTATTTGACTTGGTTAATAAAAAAGCGATTGACCCAAGGAGAGAATAGTTGGTAGGGTGGTACAACAAGTTTGCTAGGAACAACTCAGAGGTGGAAAAAAAGGTTTTTAAATATGGCCTAAGAAGCATTAGGATCTCAACAAGGGAAATACTTCTTTCAGTCAATGGAGCAGAAGAGAGCACAGCACACTCTGAGTCAGCAAGATGATACAGCTAGCCCTTGTAAGGAGGGAAAGGAAAAGGACTGTTAACAGATTCATTAGGAGAATAGAATAGAAAATTCGAAGAATATTACAGGAGGAAAGTCAACGTAGATGGGAGAAAAACAACATCAACAGTGGATCATGTATCAAAGTGAGATAAAATGAGTGGGAGCATTAACAATTTGCTTAAGGCTAAAAGTGTCAGTTAGTGTTGATGATGAGATGGAGTAGAAATTTTAAGATTAGAAAAAAATGGAGGGATTGAGTGATGTGAGCTCATCAAATAATGATCCAGATCATCAGATAAACATTAAGGCTGGTAGTAAGTGCCAATTGAAAATGAGCAATGATTAAACTTAATAAAACACTTAGTTATACTCATTTAAAAATTACAAATTTCATGTATATAGTATATACTTACCATTTCTTGTCCAGACATTCCACATGATGCTAAATAAACACAACATCTGGAGATGCATTCTCTATTACAGTGTTCAATTCATTAATGTTCCTTATATCGCCCTGTAATATAGATATACATAAACATACCCATATAAGCACTGGAACCAAACATGTTCTAGTCAAGAACTAAAGTATAATTGCAACTATATGCCTATATGTACTGGTGGTTTTATACACAATTAATACAATGCATATATCATTCAAATATTACGTGAATAAAATTGAATAACTAGCCTTTTAACAAGGTTGACCCTTGTAAGGAGAATTGTTCATGAAATTAAAATGCAGTTATGAGAATGGGAAAAGTTTCTAGTTGATCTACCAAAGTACAGGATGTCTCTACACTGTAATACAAAGCAAGATCAATGTTACTAGTAGGACTACCACATTTCCAATTAATAATTAAGTACACAATATTCTTTTTCTTAATTTTAAATAAATATGTTGTTTAGTGTTCAATAGACTCTGTCATTCTAAATGCTATTAAAAAGAATCTGGCTAGCCCAAAGATACTTTACATAAGTAGTGTTATAACCTATAACTGTCTAATACTAGAGTGCTGAATTAACAGTGCTTTTTAGAAAAGCAATGTTACACTTATGAAAACGCAAGCTGATCTGTATGAAGACAACAATCACTTAATTTATTCAATACTGATGTAGTGGTGGTAGACTAACAATGATTATGATTATATAAATCATCCTAAGATTATTTTGAGGAGAACAGTTTTGTGTTACAACATTAATGATAAGATCTGACTAGTTATCAAAATCTGTTTGTACATTACAGCGTGTGAAAGAAGTTTTCCTTTCTGTAGTCACACTTTTCAGTATTATTAGGATATTACTAGATATTGGAGTAATTTTTAGTAGCTCAGGACAAATACTTCTGACTGACATATTGTATATTAGGAAAGTGAGTCTTAAATTTTAAGTACATCATAGATATTAGAATAAATGGAGAGGAATTAGAAACTGAATTAAACTATCAAGTGACGTGGCTGACCCTAATAATCAGCTAGCATATTTGCCTCTCTATATTACTAAGCTACTAAGAAAACTATAATTTTTTTGTAAGTACATACATATAATGGCCTCCAAGGGTTTCCTCTTGACATCCATCACTATATGGAGTATGGTATTGTTCCAACAAATTACACTGACCATAAATAAAGAAAAATTGTATTAAATGACTTATAATATCTATTCTATATTAATAATAGATATAATAGATATTATGTACTATATATTATTGTGTGAAATGTTTAAAGTTCCTCTTTTAATGAGTTAAGTTTTTTTGTAGCTCCAAAAGTACTTGGTTTTTACCAAAATACATCACGTTCTCCTCTGACAAAAGGCAGAAAATGAGGAGACACAGTTTCCAGTAAAATAGTCAGATTTTCCTAATATAGCTAAATCAACTTGTAGATTGTTCAGGACTAAGGAAATATAATTTAATCTGTGTGATCACACATGATTATCACATGACTCAGTAAATATTGGACTGACCTTTGATCCTAGTTTTTGTTGTACTCACTAATATTAGGTTGACTATCACTAGCTATATATATTGTATATAATTGGTGGCCTCCAAGGGTTCCTCTTGACATCATGGCCTCAAGGGTTCCTCTTGACATCCATCACTATATGGAGTATGGTCCTTGTTTCCGACAAATTACACTGACAAGAAATAAAAGAAAAATTGTATTAAATGACTTATAATATCTATTATATAATAGATGTAATAGATATTATGTACTATATATTATTGTGTGAAATGTTTTAAAGTTCCTTTTTTAATGAGTTAAGTTTTTTTAGCCCCAAAATGTACTTGGTTTACAAATACATCACGTTCTCTCTTGACAAAGGCAGAAAATGAGAGAACACAGTTTCCAATAAAATAGTCAGATTTTCCTAATATAGCTAAATCAACTTGAGGTTGGTCAGGACTAAGGAAATATAATTTAATCTGTGTGATCACATGATTATCACATGACTCCAGTAAATATTGGACTGACCTTTGATCCTATTTTTGTTGTAACTCACTAATATTAGGTTGACTATCACTAGCTATATATATTGTATATATATTGGTGTGTTTACTGACTATTAATGTCATCTACTACTTGAAATATAGAAGGGAAACAAAGTTTCATTAGTGATTGTAATATCATGGGGTATCCTCGAGACACTCCATAATAGATTGTAATCCCAGGTGCAAAATCTTCCTCACTATAACCAGTCACAGCAGAGTGGACATTTCCTTCATTAAAACACTTAAAAAAACGATGACACATCCCAGTTAATGTGATGTATGCTCACAGAGATTTTAACTGAATCAATGGACTTTACTGATATTGCAAAAAGTTTTGTCAGTGTAAACGACAGAAGGTTTAATTTTGGTTGTTTTTGAAATATTTTCACAAACTGAACAATGTTAAAATGACTTCCTACGCCTATGTTGTAACAAGCTCGCCCGTTATAGACATTCATAGTTAACGTTAATGAGATTCATAACGGCAGGGTTGCGCCCCACAAGAGCATGAAGACAAAATCTGCAGTACATATAAAAGGAAATGAAAACAACCTTGGATAGGTTGTGTTGTGGGCCAGCGTTCTGCAATGCATCAGACCTCTGAGATGGTTACCAGTATACTCTACGGAGTATCCGAAAGGCCGACTAGGATAGGGCTGGTAGTCTCCCTTTAAACGAAGAGAGGCTGGTGTATTTGTGGTTCCCGGTTCCTGAATGCGACATTCCTAAGAGCTGGAATCCCGTACGGCTGGTTTTAAGTTAGGGCGATGCTCCAGCCAGGATTACCTCGTCTTCGGACGAGGGTTACCAAGCCAGGTGGCGGTCCCAGCTAGCAATAGCAGGGAATCCTGGAGCCTAAGGGAAGCCTGAGTGGGGTGAGCGAGTAGGAATCGTTTGGCAACACAAACCATGTTTTTTTTTTATAATCTAACTTTTTTTTATAAAATCTAACTAACCACTTGGAAGGAATGTCACTTAGCTCTATTGTACCAGGCAGTCCAAACATTATTTTGAGTTAACTATTCTTACATAAGTACATGGGTGTATAAAGAATGTCACTTATTAATTACTTAACTCTATTGTACCAGGCAGTCCAAACATTTTTGAGTTAACTATTACATAAGTACATGGGTGTGTCTTATAGATCGTTCTATGGACTTTTTGAACACAACCAAACTGCTAACATCAACTGTTGACAGACACCACACTCAATGAATTTATTATCACTCCTAATAATATTGAAAAGTGTGACTACAGAAAGGAAAACTCATGCTGGTAATGTACAACAGATTTTGATAACTAGTCAGGTCTTATCATTAATGTTGTACACAAACAATACTCTCCTCAAAATAATCTAGGATGATTTATATACTCTCAATATTGTTAGTCTACCACCACTACATCAGTATTAAATAAATTAAGTGATTTTTGTCTTCATCAGACCAGCTTGCCTTTTTCATAAGTGTAACTTGCTTTTACTAAAAGCACTGTTAATTCAGCACACTGTATTAGAAGTTATAGGTTATAACACATACTTATGTAAAGTATTTTTGGGCTAGCCAGATTCTTTTTAATAGCATTTAGAAAGACAGAGTCTACATATTGAACACTAAACAATACATTTTATTTCAATTAAGAAAAAGAATATTGTGGGACTTAATTATTAATTGGAAATGTAGATAGTAGTCCTTACTAGTAACATTGATCTTGCCTTAGTGATTACAGTGTAGAGACATCCTGTAGTTTGTAGATCAACTAGAAACTTTTCCCATTCTCATAACTGCATTTTAATTTCATGAACAATTCTCCCTTTACAAAAGGGTCAACCTTGTTAAAGGCTAGTTATTCATTTACTTCAGTAATATTTGAATCATATATAGCATTGTATTAATTGTGGTATATAACCACCAGTACAAATTAGGCATATAGTTGCAATTAGAACTACAGCTCACTTAATTTAAACTGAATTGTATAGAGGCAGTTATGGGACAGGAATAGTATTATAACTTGCTTGTAATATTCAAATGAGGATCTACTTCTTTGTCTATATGATCAATGAATGTGCTCTGAGAAATTTTGAAGGACAATAGAGTTAAGTAATTAATAAGTGACATTCCTTCCAAGTGGTTAGTTAGATTGACCTGATAGTTATCAAAAATTGTTGTACATTACAGCATGAGTTTTCCTTTCTGTAGTCACACTTTTCAATATATTAGGAGTGATAATTAAATTCATTGAGTGTTGTGTCTGTCAACGTTGATGTTAGCAGTTTTGGTTGTGTTCAAAAAGTCACATAGAACGATACAAGACACACCATGTACGTATGTAATAGTTAAACTCAAAGATAATGTTTGGACTGCCTGGTACAATGAGTTAAGTAATTAATAACGTGACATTCCTTATATACATACCCATGTACTTATGTAATCGTTAACTCAAATAATGTTTGGACTGCCTGCGTACAATAGAGCTAAGTGACATTCCTTCCAAGTGGTTAGTTAGATTTTTATTAAAAAAGTTAGATTTATAAAAAAACATGTTGTGTTGCCCAAACGATTCCTACGCGCTCACCCACTCAGGCTTCCACTTAGCTCCAGGATTCCCTGCTATTGCTAGCTGGACGCCGCCACCTGGCTTGGTAACCCTCGTCCGAAGACGAGGTAATCCTGGCTGGAGCATCGCCCTAACTTAAAACCAGCCGTACGGATTCCAGCTCTTAGGGAATGTCGCATTCAGGACCGGGAACCACAAATACACCAGCCTCTTCTCGTTTAAAGGGAGACTACCAGCCCTATCCTAGTCGGCCTTTCGGATACTCCGTAGAGTTGCTGGTAACCATCTCAGAGGTCTGATGCATTGCAGAACGCTGGCCCACAACAACCTATCCAAGGTTTTTTCATTTCCTTTTATATGTACTGCAGATTTTGTCTTCATGCTCTTGTGGGGCGCAACCCTGCCGGTTATGAATTCATTAACGTTAACTATGAATGTCTCTTTAACGGACGAGCTTGTTACAACATAGGCGTAGGAAGTCATTTAACATTGTTCAGTTTGTGAAATATTTCAAAAACAACCAAATTAAACTTCTTTCGTTTACACTGACAAAACTTTTGCAATATTTAAGTCCATTGATTCAGTTAAATCTCTGTGAGTATACATCAACATTAACTGGGCTGTGTCATCGTAAAGTTTTTAAGTTGTTTTAATGAAGAAATGTCCACTCTGCTGTGACTGGTTATAGTGAGGAAGATTTGACTGGGATTACAATCTATTATGGAGTGTCTCGAGGATACCCATGATATTACAATCACTAATGAACTTTGTTTCCCTTCTATATTTCAAGTAGTAGATGACATTTAATAGTCAGTAAACACACCAATATATATACAATATATATAGCTAGTGATAGTCAACCTAATATTAGTGAGTTACAAACAAAACTATGATCAAGGTCCGTCCCATATTTACTGGAGTCATGTGATAATCACTGTGATCACACAGATTAAATTATATTCCTTAGTCCTGAACAATCTCAAGTTGATTTAGCTATATTAGGAAAATCGGGTGGGACTATTTTACTGGAAACTGTGTCTCCTCATTTTCTGCCTTTGTCAAGAGAGAACGTGATGTATTTGGTAAACCAATACATTTTGGACTACAAAAAACTTAACTCATTAAAAGAGGAACTTTAAAACATTTCACACAATATAATATAGTACATAATATCTATTATATCTATTATTAATATATAATAGATATTATAAGTCATTTAATACAATTTTTCTTTATTTATGGTCAGTGTAATTGTTTGGAACAAGACCATACTCCATTAGTGATGGATGTCAAAGAGGAACCCTTGGAGGCATGAATGTAATGATGACATCATACTAGTCCTAATAATAAATTTTATCACCTTCAGGTTTAAATGTACCAAACATTCTATCCCAAATAATTATACACCAGCTAGTGGGTGGGGTAATGATAATAACTGATAATGTCAGACTTGGGGTCAATTACAATTGTATTGTAATTGTGAACGTTGAGAAATTACATAGTAGCCACCAGACTTAAAGTACATACATCCTGAGTATCAATGTAAGTGATAAACCATGAAAGATGATGAAAGTGTCAGTTTTCTTCAGTCATTTTTATGGTTTATCACTAACAGTAACATAATAGAATTAGACATTGCCCCTGAAACTTGAAAATTATTGTGTATTAGTCAATTACAATTAACAATTATAATACCTATATTATAATTGTAATTGAGAACTCAAAATTACCATGTAATTGTAATTGTACTTAAGGCTATTATAATGGTTGTAATTGTAATTGGTAATTTGTAATTGATTCCAAGCGTGATATAAACAATACCATAATTTTTGTTAATACAATAACAATTTTGACCTGTATAATACATATCTATCTAATTTAGTATAATAATGGCTACTATGTAATTTCTCTTCAATGTTTCACAATTACATTACAATTGTAATTGACCCAATTCTGACATTATCAGTTATTATCATAACCCCAACCCACTAGCTGGTGTATTAATTATTTTGGATAGAATGTTTGGTACATTTGAACCTGAAGGTGATAAAATTTATTATGGACTATTCATACTATGAATGTTTTTAAACCCTTTCTGGGCTCAGGTAAGTGTTATGATGTAATTATTTGTAATCATATGACACTAATATTGTATATATTGCTAAAAATTTTGGTCCATAAATGGCTTATGTAATAAATTGTAGGTTTATTAATAAAAGGACCCATCATGGTACATAGGTAAACCACGTCTTGGAAATCTTGAAGAGTTCCCTGAGGTAACCAAGTCATGTGATAATCATGTGATTATTAAATGTTAGGTTCCTAATGTACACTCCCTTATAATCCTGTTGTTCCTTGGTGGGTCACACTTTATCCACTTCATGATACTAATAATATTTACACAGTTCTACGTTGTTAACAGCAAGGTATAATATGTGTCACATGACAGTCACATGATCTTTTTGGTAGGAAATACCATATCTGAAGGCAGTGGGTGTGACCATTTATATCCTCACATGTCTGACCAGTCTTGGGAGATTGCCAGTAAGTTAACCCTTTATCCACTCAATTTAGTAACATGCACTATGATACAGTGTCAAGACTCCTATAATATTAGGTTGGCTGGTTGTGACCTTTATTAAAGGACCAAGTAGGATATATAAACTATTAATCTTAATATTAGTATAATAGGTATGATGTCATCATTACATCATGGCCTCCAAGGGTCCTCCTCTGACATCCATCACTATATGGAGTATGGTCTTGTTCCGACAATTACAACTGACAAGAAATAAAAAAAATTTGTATTAAATGACTTATAATATCTATTATATAATAGATGTAATAAGATATTATGTACTATATATTATTGTGTGAAATTTTTGTAAAGTTCCTTTTTAATGAGTTAGTTTTTAAAAAAAGCCCCAAAATGTACTTGGTTTACCAAATAACAATCACGTTCTCTCTTGACAAAGGCAGAAAATGAGGAGACACAGTTTCCAATAAAATAGTCAGAATTTGCCTAATATATGCTAAATCAACTTGAGGTTGTCAGGACTAAGGAAATATAAATTTAATCTGTGTGATCACATGATTAATCACATGACTCCAGTAAATATTGGACTGACTCTGACCTTTGATCCTAGTTTTTGTTGTACTCACTAATATTAGGTTGACTATCACTAGCTAATATATTATATATACTTGTATATATTGGTGTGTTTTACTGACTATTAAATGTCATCTATACTTGAAATATAGAAGGGAAACAAAAGCTTAGTTTCATTAGTGATTGTCATATCATGGGTATCCCTCGAGACACTCCATAATAGATTGTAATCCCAGTGCAAATCTTCCTCACTATAACCGGGGGGAGGTCACAGCAGAGTGGACATTTCTTCATAAAACAACTTAAAACCTTTTACGATGACACAGCCCAGTTAATGTTGATGTATGCTCACAGAGATTTAACTGAATCAATGGACTTTACTGATATTGCAAAAAGTTTTGTCAGTGTAAACGACAAGAAGGTTTAATTTTGGTTGTTTTTGAATATTTTCACAAACTGAACAATGTTAAAATGACTTCCTACGCCTATGTTGTAACAGGCTCGTCCGTTAAAGACATCATCATGTTAACGTAATGAGATTCATAACCGGCAGGGTTGCGCCCCACAAGAGCATGAAGACAAAATCTGCAGTACATATAAAAGGAAATGAAACCACCATGGATAGGTTGTTTGTTGTGGGCCAGCGTTCTGCAATGCATCAGACCTCTGAGATGTTACCACATACTCTACGGAGTATCCGAAAGGCCGACTAGGATAGGGCTGGTAGTCTCCCTTTAAACGAGAAGGGCTGGTGTATTTGTGGTTCCGGTTCCTGAATGCGACATTCCCTAAGAGCTGGAATCCCGTACGGCTGGTTTTTAAGTTAGGGCGATGCTCCAGCAGGATTACCTCGCGAAGACAGGGTTACCAAGCCCGGTGGCGGTCCCAGCTAGCAATAGCAGGAATCCTGGAGCCTAAGTGGAAGCCTGAGTGGGTGAGCGAGTAGGAATGTTTGGGCAACACAACATGTTTTTTTTTATAAATCTAACTTTTTTTTATAAAATCTAACTAACCACTTGGAAGGAATGTCACTTATTAATTACTTAACTCTATTGTCCTTCAAAATCTCTCAGAGCACATTCATTGATCATATAGACAAAGAAGTATATCCTTCATTGAATATTACAAGTAAGTTATAATACTATTCCTGTCCATAACTGCCTCTATACAATTCAGTTGTAAATTAAGTGAGCTGTAGTTATAAATAATTATTACTTGTTCATAATTATTTTATTGCAATGGACCAATTAGAAGTGGTGATATAAACATAATTATTATTAAGTATGCTTGTAGATCTAGATCAAGTAGAGATTTCTGCTTAAACTATCATTCTTTATATTTTTAAAATATAAAGAAAAAGTAATTACAACTACACACAATGCAACAAATATCAAAGTAATTAGTACTGAGCAATTACTCTGTTTACGACCATGTCCTTGATCCAGAAAAAATTTTAACAACACCATCTAGATTCTTTTTATTGGTAATATCCTAAGTCTGTTGTAGCCTTCTCAATACTGAAATAATGAGTGACACCAGTTTTCAATACCTACGGTTTATAAATACATTACATTAACAATATACTTACCTCTGCTCTCGTCAGAAGTGTTGGAAATTATAATATCTACCAATTAGTCTATGAATAATTTCTATCATATAAGCTGTCATATAATAGATATTATAAGATATTAATTTGATAATAACATTCATACCTACAGAGTATATTAAATAAAATGGCAATTTCATAGTGGGATATGAATATCCCAATCCCTCAATCTGAAATAAATAAATATAGACATGTAGTTTTAGGATTATGATTTTACCAATGGGCGAAAGAATTCAAAATTGTTGACAGGATTATGTCAGATATAAAATAAACACAGCCTGGCTATAGAAAGAACAAAACCATGCCAAATTAGAATTATACAAATATAACATGACAACTTCAATAAAGTACAAACTGACCACAGTGGAATTGGGTAGAGAAAGTGCTGTGGCTGCTTTGATGTGAGCTTGTGTAAAGTTATCAACATGCAGAAAATCTACTTTGGCATCTTTACTACCATAAGTAAAAAAACTATCCTTTCTCAATGTATCTCTTTTAAAAATAACAGAAGATCAGATTCAAGTAAGAATAAATTATTTACTGACTACAATTCTAGGTAAGTGTCTCCGCTCTCCTTCACCATATATGCCAGCACATCTCAAGGCACACACTTTAAGGGTTCTTCCTCTTGGTAATATGGAGTTGTTAGCTGTTAACACAGCTTGTTCAGCAATTGATTTAGACCAGCTATAATAGTCTACATGCTAACAGATTTTGATTTTGTAAACAATTCACTAAATCAATAATACCTGATCCATGGAAAGTATGCAATGACTCATCGCCATTTCTGATGATTTGACCACCAAACACTACATTATAAGTACTGGTGTATACTAGATATCTAACCCCATATGTGATGCAGCTATTGTTAAACTATATGATTATATATGATGAGAATTTAAACTACCTACCCTTTATGACATTTTTTAGTGCGCTTTAATTTACTACTTCCTCTATTTTTCGTCTATCTAACTGAGAAAGAGAAGGTTAACATCATCCCTTAAATCACTAGCCCCAGCAAGTTGCTTTAACTTGACATGATGACATTCAGTATTCAATCATAAGGTAACATTTCTATATAGGAACATACAACACCAATATTATACCTGATATTCATTTCTGACTGTCTTATTATGTTTCTTCTAACAAACAAAATGCATACCCTTACTGCAAGGATGCCCTCTGACACTAATTAATTTTCCTTCTTCAATAAGCATGAATTAAATGCTTAGGTTAAAGATTATAATGTACCCTTGAACAGCTTTTATGATAAATTTGTATGGTATAACACATACAAATTGTTATGAATTTTTAGTAAGTAAAATATTACAACAAATTGATCAATGAAATCAAAACTACTTTTAAAAACACTTAGTTTTATACTCATTTTAAATTATAAATTTCACGTATATAGTATATACTTACCATTTCTTGTCCAGACATTCCATATGATGCTAAATGAACACAAACTCTGGATGATGCATTCTCTATTACAGTGTTCAATTCATTAATGTTCCTTATATCACCCTGTAATAAATATATAGATAGTACCTAAACATACCCTATATAAGCACATGGAACCAACATGTCCTAGTCAAGAACTAAAGTTACAATTGCAACTATATACCTATATGTACCTTATATACACAATTAATGACAATGCATATATCATCAAATATTACTCAAATAATTGAATAACAGCCTTTAACAAGGTTGACCCTTTGTACAAGGAGAACTGTTTCATAAAAATAATGCAGTTATGAGAATGGAAAAGTTTCTAGTTGATATACCACAGTACAGAATGTCTCTACACTGTAATACAAAGCAAGATCAATGTTTCTAGTAAGGAATACCACATTTCCAATTAATAATTAAGTACAGAATATACTTTTTTTAATTTTAAATAAATGTATTGTTTAGTGTTCAATAGACTCTGTCATTCTAAATGCAATTAAAAAGAACCTGGCTAGCCCCAAAATACTCTACATAAGTAGTGTTATAACCTATAACTGTCTAATACTGAATTACACGTGCTTTTAGAAAAGCAATAAATGTTACACTTATGAAAAAAGCAAGCTGGTCGGTATGAATACAACAATCACTTAATTTATTTAATACTGATGTAGTGGTAGTAGACTAACATGATTTATGATGGTATAATCATCCTAAGATTATTTTGAGGAGAACAGTGTTGTGTTACAACATTAATGATAAGATCTGACTAGTTATCAAAATCTGTTGTACATTACCAGCATGTGAAAGAATCTGTAGTCACACTTTTCAATATTATTAGGATGATAATTAAATTCGTTGAGTGTGGTGTCCTGTCAACAGTCGATGTTAGCATTGGTTGTGTTCAAAAGTACATAGAACGATCTATAAGACACACCCATGTACTTATGTAATAGTTTAACTCAAATAATTTTGGACTTGCCTGGTACATTTCGCATGCCACAAAGAAAATGGTATATCACACTAAAGAGTAAATCATCATAATTATTCTATTTACCAAAATTTAAGGTTTAAATAACATCATCACATTATTTTCTAATATAGTTTCACAATGTTATTATGATCAATGTATATCATGGCCTACCTCTATAATAGTTTCAAATGTATTGTGATCAATGTTATATCATGGCCTACCTCTATATAGTCACAATGTATTGTGATCAATGTATATCATGGCCCTACCTCTATATAGTTCACAATGTCTTATGATCAAGGTATATCATAGCCCTACCTCTATATAGTCACAATGATTATGATCATGTATATCATGGCCTACCTCTATATAGTCGTCACAATGTATTATTAGGAGCCAATGTTATATCATGACCTACCTCTATATAGTCACAATGTATTATGATCAATGTATATTCATGGCCTACCTCTATATAGTCCCAATGTATTATGATCAATGTATATCAGGGCCTACCTCTATATAGTCACAATGTATTATGATCAATATATATCGTGCCTACCTCTATATAGTCACAATGTAGTTATGATCAATGTATATCACTGACCTACCTCTATATAGTTCACAATGTATTAGATCAAGGTTATATCATTGCCTACCTCTACTTTTTCCAAATTATCCTCTTGCTCTTTGTAGTAAGTAAAATCAAAGCAATTACTCTAGCATTAGTCTGACTTCAATATCATCATACACAATCTAGAACCGACATATCCGCCGCCACCTGTCACAAAAGCTGTGGAACGCCATTCGCTTGTAGTAAAAGAATCGAGGAAACAGTTAGCTCAGTGGTAAAACAATAATGGGTGGGTTTATATAGCTTTGCGGCTAATCATACTATAATCATTACTTTTCGTTTGATAGTAGTTGATAAATCAAGTAGTTGATGTGTTTTGAAAATGTTTTTTGTTGTTGTTGAGTCTATTATATTTTACTTTAAAATTTGTATTTATTAATTAACTCACACAGGCACAATGACTCAATACATTTGTCATTTATCATTTTATCACTCCTCATTCAGAGAATGTGATTATCCCCCTGCAAAATTATTTATTTCAATCACATCAATATAAATCATATTATTGTAATTAAAGAAATACTGGTTGGTTTTATGAAATACAGCAATTACTAAGTACTAATATCATTTTCTCATCTTGTCAGACTTGTTGTCATGAATGGTGATGACCGTCATCATTGAAATGAATGGATGAACGAGAGTTACATCAGCATGAATGAGATGACATGTCCTTACAATTGTTCCAGGTGGAAAGAAGACTGTCCTAAAGAAGGAAAGAATTCTAACAGACTCTAGTAATCTTTGTGAAGACTGCTCTCCATGGCATAACGATTAGCTCGTTTGGGATATTCCCAAGATTCTTTAGTGGGTAACTGCGAAACCTGTCCTTACCCTCATGGACACAGCATCTAACAGATGGTAAAAAGAAATAAGTAAATAACTGTTTTGCACGCATGCTGGGTGATCTGAGAGTGAGATTATTTTAGACCACAAGCTAACTATATATTCAAGTATGTACATTTTAAAAACTTTGTTCTATTTTTTTGTATGATAAATAACAAAAGAATTTGTCTTGTAATAACTTTATATCTCACATTTGTTCATAGTTTACTGGTTATTTATACATCAATACATTGGTATTGATTATTGTATTTAGCCAAGCAACTATCAAATCATCCATCTACCTATTTGTCTATTGATCAATCTGCCATCCATCCATCTATTGTCTACTCTATCTATTTGGCCAGCTATATATTCATCCATTGATCCTTCTCTTATTCCTTCATCTATTTGGTTGTACCAAGTATATTTATGTGCAAATATGACCAGTCAGAACCATGCTACTGGTATCTATATTTAATATTTTTTTTATTATGCCCGAGATACTGTGACGTGCACGTGATCATGATCATGAGTATACAAGGAAGCACTTATATGGGGTCCCTCTTTGTAAACAATGGGAGAATAGCACTTTGAAAGCTGTAGTTCAACTTTATACTGATATTGTTACCTTGGAGATTGGTAAATTAGACCTCATTCTTTTAATAGTAATTTATGAGGACTTGTTACTACATTAAAGAATGAGCTTGTTTTGAATTTTTGGACACCTTTCATTTTGTCCAATCCATTTACAGGAAGTTTGCAAATTGGTTTACTAGCAAAACAGACCAGAGAACTACAATATGTAAAAATTTATAGTCAAATAGATTTTGTGTTTAGTTACAAATAGAACCATTTTTTATAGCTCCCACACTTTTGACATTTTATAGGGGCTACACATCCTGATGTTTTAACTACTTGCCTTCAAATTTTAATATCATATTATAGCAAAGTAAAGATTAGGCTTAATAACTTTATAATCAGTTAAGAATATATTAATTCTTTTTTTTTTCTTAGACATATGTTTAAATTTAAAATTTAAAAACTTAATTGATTAACAGTCATAACTTTAATTAATTGACTGTGAAATTATTTATTATAACACGCCCACAGGAAAAAAAGTCATAATATACACAGTGGATATTTGTCCGGTACCGAGCTGACGGCAATTTGTCCGGTAAGATCACGTGAACCACTTGGTTACCTTACCTACCAACAGTTTAATCAGTATAATGCACGTGTGAATGTTGATGTGCCACTTCAAATAGGTGACGAGTTTAGTACTACAAAGCACTTGAAACTAGAAAGTGCAATTTGCTAAACTTGAAGAAAATCATTGTGTACATACTATAAAAGACTCCCAGAACAATCGAGGGTGCAAAAAGGATGAGTCACGCAATGACATCAATGTTGCCTTAAATACTACGAAGTAAAGTTCTCCTGTATAAAGGGAGGTAAAAAAATACAGTGGAAAAGGTATGCTTAAAGACCAAACCAAAGGTAGTGATGTTTTATGTTTTCATACTTTACATGTATAGCATAATACTTGTAGTACTTTCAGAGATAATTGTCCCTCATTTGTTTAGGCACGTGCTAATATTGATGGAAGGAAGCTAGTTATTGCCGATATGAATCTTGACCACACAACCATGAAACTAGCTCAGTACGATGCATTAGACAAATTAACACTTTGAATGCTTTGTTTAGGATACTTTCAAGTACTTCCAAAGAGAAGGAAACTAGATGAGAATTTAGATGGAGTAGAAGATATGCTGAAAGCACGTTCTAATAAAAAGATAGTGCAGGATCATATCAGAAGAAGTCAGACAAGGGGTTTACACTTAGGACCTCAGTAATTATTCAGCAAAACTTAAACCTAAGCCTACAAACCAATTTAGAAGAGATCATTAGTGGACTTCAGTCAAGTAGAGTTAGGTATACTTTGACTACATGTACATGATGTGCTTATAACAGATAAAACAATACAAGTTATAGCTGGTGACAATGGTATACTTAGAGCAATATACTATCAAGATGTTTCAATGAAAAGTGTACACACCTTAACACAGCAATCAATGCAACTGATATTCTAATGGAGGTAGATACTGGTGCCTCACATTCAGTCATTAGTGAAAAAAACTTTTCAGACCATCACAGTCCAACAGATAAGTTACAAGCAACAAGCATTACACTCACCACTTATTCAGGTCACAATCTCTTATATTTTGGGAACTTACGACATTCAAGTTGGTTACACAATTAAGTTACAAGAGTATGTTCCACACTGATGTCCTCAGTAGATTACCTCTCCAAACTACTATGAATGATTCTCAAGTTCCTTACCAGGTGACCCTTGTCATCTACTCAATCACTTAGACCATGCCATTGTTACAGCTTCTCAAATAAAAGTCTGGACAGACAAGGATCCTCTATTTCTTGTGGTCTGAATTAGTACATTGTGGCTGGAAATATTACCAACCCCAACATAGCTGATCTCCTTCCATTTCATACAAGGTACACGAACTGAGTGTTTTGGACGGATGTGTATTATTAGGTTGCGTGTTGTTATCCCAGCAGCAGGACAGGGTATTATTCTAA
Source organism: Gigantopelta aegis (assembly GCF_016097555.1). Taxonomy (NCBI): domain Eukaryota; kingdom Metazoa; phylum Mollusca; class Gastropoda; order Neomphalida; family Peltospiridae; genus Gigantopelta; species Gigantopelta aegis. The sequence goes on from NW_024534688.1 coordinate 23,490, forward strand.
ATCAACTTCATGAAACCCATCCAGGGATTACTAATTGAAAAAGTTTTGCTCGCTCTTATTTATATGTATTGACTCTTACCTGTCAATCAAAATCGTCCAGTTGGCCAGCAAAACACTCTCATTTTGGGAATTTCCACAGAAACCATGGTGTCGTCTCCATATTAACTATGCAGGACCGTTTTTCTAGGTAAATATTTTTCATACTAATCGACACTTATTCAAAGTGGTTTGAAGTTCGTGTTGTTAATCAACCTCATCTGATGTTTACTATTCAAAATTTACAACAACTTTTTTCCACTCATGGTCTCCCCAGAAACAAATAGTTTCTGACAATGGACCAGCTTTCACTAGTCATGAATTTAAGGAGTACATGAAACAATGTCATATACATACTTCACCATACCATCCGAGCTTCCAATGGTCGTGGAACGTGTAGTTCAGACATTTAAGTCATCCTTAAAGAAACTAGAAGGCAATGTCAAGGACTCGTTTATTCACATTTTTTAGCTCGTTATCGTCTGACACCTCATTCCACTACTGAACTGTCACCTGCAGAACTTCTGATGTGAAGGTAGTTATGAACAACATTGGATTTGATGCTCCTGATGCATCTCGTAAAGTGACTACTAAACTAACTTTTAGTCCATGAAAAGAACCAACCCTGCAACTCTCAGTGTTGGTGACAAAGTTTTTTGCCTTGCAACTATCCATGGAACAAAAGTTTGGTTTCGTACCCACATTATGGAGATTTAAAATGCTAATGAAGATACTGTTACTGATAATGATTTGGATAATTGGACTTTTCCATCACTGTTGATAGTAACATTACATTTACTCCTACAAGTACTTTACCTACCAACTCTCCACCTGCTCAACCTCAGCCATTATGCGCGTCATCTCGAGCTCGTAGATCTGTTGAAGATTTGGTCATATATTTCTTAGCTTGGTGAGGGAGAGTGTGGATAACTGTATAAACATTCATTTTGAGTTATCATTTCTGTTAGGCCTTTTATTTAATTGCCAGTGAAACCTTATATATATATGTATAGATAGCTCTGTAATATTTTAGTTGAACTTAGTTCTGTTGATAAAAGTTTCTGTAAAGTTTGTTATCATCACGTGCTCGGCTACAACAATGTATATATATATATAACAAATTAGATGTGTGTTTCCAATGATGAGGTGATCCAACGAACAATGTAAACTAATCTAATTAATACAAAATAGAAGTAGACAGTAAAAAATAGGAATGAATAGTAGATAGGAGAGAGTGAAGTGGAAGAGCAACTCATATCTTAATGACAGCAGTCCCAAATAAGAGCTAGCTATATAGATCATCCGTCAGGAGTATCAGCCTGAGAGATTCTCTAAGAACATCAGTGATCAGTTCACGAGAGTATATATGTGGTACTTGTCATCTCATCATGTTCTATATTGATGATACTGGACTAAAATATTCTCTGAAAAAAAATATTCACACCTTTACAAAAGTAGTCATAACCTAAGCTGAATTAGTTAAATGAAAAATGAAATAGTTCACTAAAAGTATATACATAATCATTGCAAGTAAGTCAAAATGAACTATACAGGTAAGCAAAATAATCAACTTTAAAAAAGAGAACACAATTTCATCAGGAAAATGTTTACAAACAAAAAGTAAAACATATTACCCAAATGGAAAATACAATAACCATATTAAAGATACAGCATAGAATAATGTATGTGGTCTGATCTAAAGGAAAAAAAGATCTTTGTGATCAGACAAAGTTCTATTGTTGAGGAATTTGTAATATACCTAAGAGTCATACAGAAACAGTTTTCCAGATGTTGTTCATAATCACATGCTTACATTATTTTGTCCAATGCTCTTAAAGCAGATATTATTCCTTCGAGTTGCATTTTCAGATTGCTCCATAAGCCATAACTGATACATAGGCGTCGATACAGTTACGACACCAGCTAAGGCCACATCACGCAATTCTAGTCGCACACCTAAATGTTTCCACTCTGCAGTTTCAGCTGTGTTAGCTAATTCTAGAATTGGGGTTGTTGAGCCAAGACCTGATCTGGTATAGAAAATTCTCCTCCAGCCGTATTACCTAATAAGATGAAATTAAATAAATGAACATGTTTGTATTACACAACAAAATAACATTTGTTAACACAAAAACTAAGATGAGGGCAACCTGCTATTGTCACGCACACGCATACAATGGCAAGACTAGTCCCAACAATTATTGTCATACACACAGTAGTAAAATTAAAAAATTGACAAAATCTGTTGCCTATTTTGTGATAACTTTTAAAGCAATTCTCGGTGGTGGTATGGACAAACGTAATAATCATCATAATTTGTAAACACTATATACTAGAGTGATTTTTCACTGTGCAAGTAAGGTCAAAAGTGAACTATACAGGTAAGCAGGTAAGGTGAAGGCTCAGCATTTTAGTGGCTTTCATTCATTCTATTTTAATTTGAATTATAAATTAAAAATATGTTCAGAATGTCTGTGTACTTAGAATATACAGAGTAATGTTGTAATTTAAAATAATTTATCAGATCATTATAGGTTCTATGTCAGTATTGATATGTTATCAAGCTAGAAAATAGCAAATTTAACTGACAATATACTGTACAAACACCTTTATGACATTTTAATTTTTACGATCGCTGTTAGTATGGTTAAGAAATACAAAACAGTCATAAAAGAAGTACATGCAATGGATTTACAAGTTGTTTAACTTTCTATACTATTTCTTTGATATTATGACAACAACAAAATTATAAAAACAAATACTGCATAAATATAACATATACTTTGTCTCCCTAAACTTAGTTTTACTTTTTTCAATATTTTGGAGACTGATAGTTGCATGTCCATAAATTAACTTTATAAAAATAACTGTGCGAAACTAGTTTTTAATGGATTTTCATACTCATTTAGGGTTGGCCTGTTATCTCGAAATTTTAGACAGATCCACATATTAGATATTATTAATAAAAAAGTGATAACATAACAAAATAGAAGTTGAAAGTGTTGATGAGGTACTCAGACTTGATAATGTTTCATTTGTATCCAGAATAGTTTTAACATCAACAATACTGGGGCTACATTGTATTGTATTACACAGACATGCTGAAACATAATAATCCTTGTATTTATTTTACTGCATAATTAAACAACACACATCAAAAAGTTGGGTATAACCAATGCTTATGAGTCGTAATACTATACCCTGACCTGCAAAGTTGCGCTCCTCAGATGTAGTTTCAATTTCATCTTCATTTAATGAGGATCAGCAAGGTCCTATAATAGATGAATTATAATACAGTACAGAGTGGTGTAAGTATGATATGTTAGTACAAGTATGATGCATAACAAATTGCCAATAGATTTTTGTATAATCAAACAATATATACTTACCAAAGGATTACGTCCAGCAAACACACTAGAGATCACTGCAACGTTTCTTTACTTTCATGTGGTCTAATGATAAGAGTGAGGATTTGAAATAAGAACACCTATCCACTATGTGTGACGGTGGTCTTTTCGAAGTGGCAAATCAGCACTAAACAAAATTGCTTTTGTCACTAAAGGAGCAATGCAAAGAAAGGATCGTCAGCCTCCACACATTTGTTCATGTCCCACTTATACCGTTGGTATTTCTAACTACATAACCTGTAAGAACTGATCGAGCAACATCAATTATATTATAAAGTGTGCGTTCATACAGAAGGAAGACTACGAGCTTTTACTACATCGCTTGAGAGCAATGAGTATTCCTCGCATTCAAATGAGTCCCATCTCACTCAATTTTAATACAGTCTTAATGACGTTATTAAAAATATTCGCTTTTCTTGTCAGTTCGTTGATGTAATTACTGTAACACAACAGTAGTGTTCAGTTACTTCAACAATACTTAACTTTATCATTTTCCATAAATGCCCATTTGTCCCTATCTTACAATGACGAGCAAACTTTGGATTTGTTGATAACCATCAGCAATTTTCCAGGTTACTGCGGCATGGTAAAGAAAAAAAGTAGAAAAGTAGTAATAAGAAAGAAGGTAAGAAATTGTGTGGAGAGAAATGGTTAGGATTTCATGACACCATAGACACCATCCCAACCCGTTTATCTATTACAATATCTGTTGGTGTCTCAGTATTCATGAGAGATGGAAAAAAATAAGAGCTCATCTGATGGCAAAGGATCAAAGCTGATATATTGGGTTGTCAACTTTTGCAGTGTATTGATTCTAAAACATGACAGAACTGATGACTTCTAAGGACCCATTAACATATCATATCGCGCTTCGGGGAAATATTTTTGCAGAATAGACTTAGCACAATACCAGCAGTATTACTAGCAATTTTTTCGAAGGTCAGTGTTCCGGAGGCAAATAGAGTAACATTGACTTTCATTAAAAAAACAGCTCTTCAATAACTATCCAACTTTGAGCATCATCCTCATTTTTAAGGAATAAGAGGAGACCCTTGCTCACTTAAAGTGGTTAGGAATTCCAATAACACTGACCTTTTAGAAGGAAGAGAAAGTTTTGTCATCTTTTGTAATATTTAGCACATAGATCACTCAGGCTAATGGCTACAAATTTTTCATCATTTCTTCGAAGCATTGCAAAGAAGGAATAATTGAATGTGCATGATAAGCTAATTTTATCCGATTGATCAAGTACAAGCTTTGCAGCTACAAGAAAGCATAGCAACAAACTCTTTAATACCTTTTCCTCCAGGACGATGACATTCCATTGGTAGGAACCCAACATATTCTTGTGAATGAATCATCAATTTTTTAGCAACTTCAGCACTACTTTAGAGATTTTGCTCCAAATTAAACAGTCCCACTCATCCACTCGACTTCCAAGACGATATTTGAGATCTCTTTGAACTTGAAATAATTGAAGACTGGCATTCTGATAAAATGATTGAACCAGTAGTACAATCAACCTTTAATGACATCTGATTATCAGTCAACTTAGGAAGTATTGCAAAAACAGCCGGTGGGCGTAGCATGAAATTTTTTGGCATGACTGCTATAATATTCCTTAGGAACCTACAGAATCATAAAGAACGTATTTTCCCACTTCAGACTTTAATGGTATGCGCATTTAACACCAGTAGTTACTGAATGGATCAGAAGTATCAAACTTGTAGTCAGGTGATTTCTTAGCTCGTTCCATAATGACTGCTGCAAGTGAACTTTTACCTGCACCAGGGTTTACCACAGAGAAAAAACTTTGCTATAGGATTCCCAAGAGAAGTCTTCTTTTTACAATGCTCAAATGGCTCAAACATCTTGAAAATAACCAAAGCGATTTTTGGCATTATGATTAAACACGGCTCCATTGCTGTTTGATTAAGTACATTCCTTGCTATTGGATTGATCTTTCCTGATGATAAAAGAGTATTTCACAACATCACTATGACCACCCATACAAGCAGCATGAAGGGTGTGTACAACCTAAAAAAAGTAAAATATATTAGTAAGTACATTCTTGTATAGTTCAGAATAAAACCATGTCATAAAATAACTCCATTTTTAGTTATGATTTATTTCCCATAATAACAATAATATTTGTATGAGTTTTAGGCTAGTCAGTTATTTTGTGTGCAACAACCAGTAAGTTAGAAAATTTAAACAAAATATGCTGAATAAATTATGATGAACTCATTCTTATGTCTTAGCTTGCTTTTTACAGATCCTTTATTGAATGTGGGATATATTTCCATAGCTTTTTTTAATGTAATACATCTCAGTTTTTTAGAAACATTTACCAAGCTTATCTACCCTGCTGAGTTTAGGGACTGACATTTTTGAATGCATTAACACCATTCCAAGTGAGACTGAGTTTCTATAATAATTGCAAATGGCAAATATCATTATTGTGAAATGTTGTTGAAGATACCTTTAATAATTCTCCACAGTAACTTTATTTTGTCATATCAATCATTTTGAAGGTAACAAACCTCAATGACAGGATATAATAACACTAGCTTTCACTGATAACTCTAGTCTATCTATTTGTGAACTCTTCATCTTGCTGATGCACAATAAAGGTCTAACAAATCTCAAATAGATTAAATTCAATTGCTCAATCAGATTTCCTTCCCATATTCTGGATAGAAAAGGTAAACAATAAGTGGCCACTATGTTGTTATGGACTCATGATATCTTGTTTATTAAAGTCCAAGTTATTGGTGCTTGCTATAAAATTGAATTGTTTCATGTCGCTACAAGCCATATGAATCTTTTTTTAAACTTTTTAACTTTCTAAGTATACAACGAGTACTTGAATGTTAAGTTGCCAGCTATGTATGACTTCTTAGTTTTCCACTTTAAATGTATTGGTTAAGTCTTAGGTACCTTTGTTAACAC
>NW_024534689.1:0-13021 GCF_016097555.1 Gigantopelta aegis
TAACAATGAAATTTTCAAGCAAAATTAATCCAGATACTGACTCCAAACCCTGAGTGAGTGCCCCGCAAGGCTCAGTGGGTAGTTGTAAACCACTTGCACCGACCAGCGATCCATGACTAGTTCAACAAAGGCCATGCTTTGTGCTATCCTGCCTGTGGGAAGCGCAAATAAAATATCCCTTGCTGCCTGTCGTAAAATAGTAGCCTATGTGGCGACAGCGGGTTTCCTCTGAAAAACAGTGTCAGAATGACCATATGTTTGACGTCCAAGAGCCGATGATAAGATAAAAGAACAATCAATGTGCTCTAGGTGGCGTTGTTAAATAAAACAAACTTTTGTTCTATCTTTTTTTCATCAACCTTTGCCTCAACACAACAGGAGGACCTGGTTTTCTCTTAAGTTTATTCAACCATGGCAAATTTAGACGTCATAACAGATATTTGCTAAACATTCCTTGTTGAGTATATATACGTTTGCAGTAAAACACACAATTATAAAACGAACGAACAAGGATGTTGAAAAAACGATTACTTAGACATTTCATTGCATGCAACTTCATTTGACATCAGTCATCTTGCTAATAACAGAGATGTATGTCTTTTAGCTGTGTCTTCAGCTGTTATCAATCCACTGATAGATATCTTTCAATTATAATTCAATTCTTCACCAAAACAATTATAAACCAAACTATCCAAAATCAAGAAGGGAGGTAACTTACCATTAAAATGCTTCACTTGTGACAGCTACACCTTCAACTGTCACCAGCCCGATGATAAATATCTTCCATCTCTTGATTCCACACGTCAACTGAAAAAAAAAGATAGAAAACATCAGTCAACAATAACAATGAAATTTTCAAGCAAAGCACACAATTATAAAACAAACTATCAAACAATAACAATGAAATTTTCAAGCAAAACACACAATTATAAAACAAACTATCAAGAATACTGTAAAACGACGGACGGACGGAGGGAGGGAGGGAGGGAGGGAGGGAGGGAGGGAGGGAGGGAGGGAGGGACAAGTATTTATCTTTTCCGGCGGAACAATTCGAACTGAATGCATGAGGAAAAAATGGCTGTCAAAGTGACAAACTTTATTCAATTTCACTTAGCTTCATCTGTCGCAAGGATGTTGATGAAATCTTCCAACTCTCGTAACCATGCCTTCAGCTGTCACCAGCCCGATGATAAGTATCTTCCATCTCTTGATTCCACACGTCAACTAAAAGACAACAATTTTGTAGAAAACATTCCTCAACAATAATAATATACTCAACATCGAAAGTTTAGCTAATGTTAAAAGAAATGGCATACCATTTATAAATGAACCTATTTTTATGAATTAGTATTCACATCTGAGATGTTTACCATTTACAAACAACATAAACGCATCAACCTTAGCGGCTGGTAGGTACTGGGTCCGGATGCCAGTCGAGGCATGGGATTTTTAATCCAGATACCGACTCCAAACCCTGAGTGAGTGCCGCGCAAGGCTCAGTGGGTAGGTGTAAACCACTTGCACCGACCAGCGATCCATGACTGGTTCAACAAAGGCCATGGTTTGTGCTATCCTGCCTGTGGGAAGCGCAAATAAAAGATGCCTTGCTGCCTGTCGTAAAACAGTAGCCTATGTGGCGACAGCGGGTTTCCTCTGAAAAACAGTGTCAGAATGACCATATGTTTGACGTCCAAGAGCCGATGATAAGATAAAAGAACAATCAATGTGCTCTAGGTGGCGTTGTTAAATAAAACAAACTTTTGTTCTATCTTTTTTTCATCAACCTTTGCCTCAACACAACAGGAGGACCTGGTTTTCTTTTAAGTTTATTCAACCATGGCAAATTTAGACGTCATAACAGATATTTGCTAAACTTTCCTTGTTGAGTATATATACGTTTGCAGTAAAACACACAATTATAAAACGAACTAACAAGGATGTTGAAAAAACGATTACTTAGACATTTCATTGCATGCAACTTCATTTGACATCAGTCATCTTGCTAATAACAGAGATGTATGTCTTTTAGCTGTGTCTTCAGCTGTTATCAATCCACTGATAGATATCTTCCATCTCTTGATTCCACACGTCAACTAAAAAACAAGGTAGAAAACATCAGTCAACAAAATGAAATTTTCAAGCAAAATTAATCCAGAAAATGACTCCAACCCTGAGTGAGTGCACCTTCAGGCTCAGTGGGTAGATGATAACCACTTGCACCGACCAGCGATCCATGACGTTCAACAAAGGCCATGCTTTGTGCTATCCTGCCTGTGGGAAGCGCAAATAAAATATCCCTTGCTGCCTGTCGTAAAATAGTAGCCTATGTGGCGACAGAAATTTTCAAGCAAAACACACAATTATAAAACAAACTATCAAGAATACTGTAAAACAGTGACAGAAGTGTCAGAATGACCATATGTTTGACGTCCAAGAGCCGATGATAAGGAACAATCAATGTGCTCTAGGTGGCGTTGTTAAATAAAACAAACTTTTGTTCTATATTTTTTTTCATCAACCTTTGAACTCAACACAACAGGAGGACCTGGCTTTCAAAGTCTTAAGTTTATTCAATTTCACATAGCAAATCTTAGAGGATCATGATGATATTTGCAACTCTCGTTCCTTGTTCAGCTATACCATACCGATGCAGTAAAACACATCAATTATTAACACGTCAACTAAAAACAAGGATTTTGTAAAAAACGATTACTTAGACATTTCATTGCATGCAACAACATTGACATCAGTTATCTTGTTAAAACAGAATGCATACCATTTTAAATGTGTTTTTATGAATTAGTAATCCATCTGAGATGTTTACCATTTACAAACAACATAAACGCATCAACCTTAGCGGCTGGTAGGTACTGGGTTCGGATGCCAGTCGAGGCATGGGATTTTTAATCCAGATACCGACTCCAAACCCTGAGTGAGTGCCCCGCAAGGCTCAGTGGGTAGGTGTAAACCACTTGCACCGACCAGCGATCCATGACTGGTTCAACAAAGGCCATGGTTTGTGCTATCCTGCCTGTGGGAAGCGCAAAAAAAGATGCCTTGCTGCCTGTCGTAAAACAGTAGCATATGTGGCGACAGCGGGTTTCCTCTGAAAAACAGTGTCAGAATGACCATATGTTTGACGTCCAAGAGCCGATGATAAGATAAAAGAACAATCAATGTGCTCTAGGTGGCGTTGTTAAATAAAACAAACTTTTGTTCTATCTTTTTTTCATCAACCTTTGCCTCAACACAACAGGAGGACCTGGTTTTCTTTTAAGTTTATTCAACCATGGCAAATTTAGACGTCATAACAGATATTTGCTAAACTTTCCTTGTTGAGTATATATACGTTTGCAGTAAAACACACAATTATAAAACGAACGAACAAGGATGTTGAAAAAACGATTACTTAGACATTTCATTGCATGCAACTTCATTTGACATCAGTCATCTTGCTAATAACAGAGATGTATGTCTTTTAGCTGTGTCTTCAGCTGTTATCAATCCACTGATAGATATCTTTCAATTATAATTCAATTCTTCACCAAAACAATTATAAACCAAACTATCCAAAATCAAGAAGGGAGGTAACTTACCATTAAAATGCTTCACTTGTGACAGCTACACCTTCAACTGTCACCAGCCCGATGATAAATATCTTCCATCTCTTGATTCCACACGTCAACTGAAAAAAAAAGATAGAAAACATCAGTCAACAATAACAATGAAATTTTCAAGCAAACACACATTATAAAACAAACTATCAAACAATAACAATGAAATTTTCAAGCAAAACACACAATTATAAAACAAACTATCAAGAATACTGTAAAACGACGGACGGACGGACGGACGGAGGGAGGGAGGGAGGGAGGGAGGGAGGGAGGGAGGGAGGGACAAGTATTTATCTTTTCCGGCGGAACAATTCGAACTGAATGCATGAGGAAAAAATGGCTGTGAGTGACAAACTTTATTCAATTTCACTTAGCTTCATCTGTCGCAAGGATGTTGATGAAATCTTCCAACTCTCGTAACCATGCCTTCAGCTGTCACCAGCCCGATGATAAGTATCTTCCATCTCTTGATTCCACACGTCAACTAAAAGACAACAATTTTGTAGAAAACATTCCTCAACAATAATAATATACTCAACATCGAAAGTTTAGCTAATGTTAAAAGAAATGGCATACCATTTATAAATGAACCTATTTTTATGAATTAGTATTCACATCTGAGATGTTTACCATTTACAAACAACATAAACGCATCAACCTTAGCGGCTGGTAGGTACTGGGTCCGGATGCCAGTCGAGGCATGGGATTTTTAATCCAGATACCGACTCCAAACCCTGAGTGAGTGCCGCGCAAGGCTCAGTGGGTAGGTGTAAACCACTTGCACCGACCAGCGATCCATGACTGGTTCAACAAAGGCCATGGTTTGTGCTATCCTGCCTGTGGGAAGCAAATAAAAGATGCCTTGCTGCCTGTCGTAAAACAGTAGCTATGTGGCGACAGCGGGTTTCCTCTGAAAAACAGTGTCAGAATGACCATATGTTTGACGTCCAAGAGCCGATGATAAGATAAAAGAACAATCAATGTGCTCTAGGTGGCGTTGTTAAATAAAACAAACTTTTGTTCTATCTTTTTTTCATCAACCTTTGCCTCAACACAACAGGAGGACCTGGTTTTCTTTTAAGTTTATTCAACCATGGCAAATTTAGACGTCATAACAGATATTTGCTAAACTTTCCTTGTTGAGTATATATACGTTTGCAGTAAAACACACAATTATAAAACGAACTAACAAGGATGTTGAAAAAACGATTACTTAGACATTTCATTGCATGCAACTTCATTTGACATCAGTTATCTTGCTAATAACAGAGATGTATGTCTTTTAGCTGTGTCTTCAGCTGTTATCAATCCACTGATAGATATCTTCCATCTCTTGATTCCACACGTCAACTAAAAAAAAAAGGTAGAAAACATCAGTCAACAATAACAATGAAATTTTCAAGCAAAATTAATCCAGATACTGACTCCAAACCCTGAGTGAGTGCCCCGCAAGGCTCAGTGGGTAGTTGTAAACCACTTGCACCGACCAGCGATCCATGACTAGTTCAACAAAGGCCATGCTTTGTGCTATCCTGCCTGTGGGAAGCGCAAATAAAATATCCCTTGCTGCCTGTCGTAAAATAGTAGCCTATGTGGCGACAGCGGGTTTCCTCTGAAAAACAGTGTCAGAATGACCATATGTTTGACGTCCAAGAGCCGATGATAAGATAAAAGAACAATCAATGTGCTCTAGGTGGCGTTGTTAAATAAAACAAACTTTTGTTCTATCTTTTTTTCATCAACCTTTGCCTCAACACAACAGGAGGACCTGGTTTTCTCTTAAGTTTATTCAACCATGGCAAATTTAGACGTCATAACAGATATTTGCTAAACATTCCTTGTTGAGTATATATACGTTTGCAGTAAAACACACAATTATAAAACGAACGAACAAGGATGTTGAAAAAACGATTACTTAGACATTTCATTGCATGCAACTTCATTTGACATCAGTCATCTTGCTAATAACAGAGATGTATGTCTTTTAGCTGTGTCTTCAGCTGTTATCAATCCACTGATAGATATCTTTCAATTATAATTCAATTCTTCACCAAAACAATTATAAACCAAACTATCCAAAATCAAGAAGGGAGGTAACTTACCATTAAAATGCTTCACTTGTGACAGCTACACCTTCAACTGTCACCAGCCCGATGATAAATATCTTCCATCTCTTGATTCCACACGTCAACTGAAAAAAAAAGATAGAAAACATCAGTCAACAATAACAATGAAATTTTCAAGCAAAGCACACAATTATAAAACAAACTATCAAACAATAACAATGAAATTTTCAAGCAAAACACACAATTATAAAACAAACTATCAAGAATACTGTAAAAAAACGACGGACGGACGGACGGAGGGAGGGAGGGAGGGAGGGAGGGAGGGAGGGAGGGAGGGAGGGACAAGTATTTATCTTTTCCGGCGGAACAATTCGAACTGAATGCATGAGGAAAAAATGGCTGTCAAAGTGACAAACTTTATTCAATTTCACTTAGCTTCATCTGTCGCAAGGATGTTGATGAAATCTTCCAACTCTCGTAACCATGCCTTCAGCTGTCACCAGCCCGATGATAAGTATCTTCCATCTCTTGATTCCACACGTCAACTAAAAGACAACAATTTTGTAGAAAACATTCCTCAACAATAATAATATACTCAACATCGAAAGTTTAGCTAATGTTAAAAGAAATGGCATACCATTTATAAATGAACCTATTTTTATGAATTAGTATTCACATCTGAGATGTTTACCATTTACAAACAACATAAACGCATCAACCTTAGCGGCTGGTAGGTACTGGGTCCGGATGCCAGTCGAGGCATGGGATTTTTAATCCAGATACCGACTCCAAACCCTGAGTGAGTGCCGCGCAAGGCTCAGTGGGTAGGTGTAAACCACTTGCACCGACCAGCGATCCATGACTGGTTCAACAAAGGCCATGGTTTGTGCTATCCTGCCTGTGGGAAGCGCAAATAAAAGATGCCTTGCTGCCTGTCGTAAAACAGTAGCTATGTGGCGACAGCGGGTTTCCTCTGAAAAACAGTGTCAGAATGACCATATGTTTGACGTCCAAGAGCCGATGATAAGATAAAAGAACAATCAATGTGCTCTAGGTGGCGTTGTTAAATAAAACAAACTTTTGTTCTATCTTTTTTTCATCAACCTTTGCCTCAACACAACAGGAGGACCTGGTTTTCTTTTAAGTTTATTCAACCATGGCAAATTTAGACGTCATAACAGATATTTGCTAAACTTTCCTTGTTGAGTATATATACGTTTGCAGTAAAACACACAATTATAAAACGAACTAACAAGGATGTTGAAAAAACGATTACTTAGACATTTCATTGCATGCAACTTCATTTGACATCAGTTATCTTGCTAATAACAGAGATGTATGTCTTTTAGCTGTGTCTTCAGCTGTTATCAATCCACTGATAGATATCTTCCATCTCTTGATTCCACACGTCAACTAAAAAAAAAAGGTAGAAAACATCAGTCAACAATAACAATGAAATTTTCAAGCAAAATTAATCCAGATACTGACTCCAAACCCTGAGTGAGTGCCCCGCAAGGCTCAGTGGGTAGTTGTAAACCACTTGCACCGACCAGCGATCCATGACTAGTTCAACAAAGGCCATGCTTTGTGCTATCCTGCCTGTGGGAAGCGCAAATAAAATATCCCTTGCTGCCTGTCGTAAAATAGTAGCCTATGTGGCGACAGCGGGTTTCCTCTGAAAAACAGTGTCAGAATGACCATATGTTTGACGTCCAAGAGCCGATGATAAGATAAAAGAACAATCAATGTGCTCTAGGTGGCGTTGTTAAATAAAACAAACTTTTGTTCTCTATCTTTTTTTCATCAACCTTTGCCTCAACACAACAGGAGGACCTGGTTTTCTCTTAAGTTTATTCAACCATGGCAAATTTAGACGTCATAACAGATATTTGCTAAACATTCCTTGTTGAGTATATATACGTTTGCAGTAAAACACACAATTATAAAACGAACGAACAAGGATGTTGAAAAAACGATTACTTAGACATTTCATTGCATGCAACTTCATTTGACATCAGTCATCTTGCTAATAACAGAGATGTATGTCTTTTAGCTGTGTCTTCAGCTGTTATCAATCCACTGATAGATATCTTTCAATTATAATTCAATTCTTCACCAAAACAATTATAAACCAAACTATCCAAAATCAAGAAGGGAGGTAACTTACCATTAAAATGCTTCACTTGTGACAGCTACACCTTCAACTGTCACCAGCCCGATGATAAATATCTTCCATCTCTTGATTCCACACGTCAACTGAAAAAAAAAGATAGAAAACATCAGTCAACAATAACAATGAAATTTTCAAGCAAAGCACACAATTATAAAACAAACTATCAAACAATAACAATGAAATTTTCAAGCAAAAAACACACAATTATAAAACAAACTATCAAGAATACTGTAAAACGACGGACAGACGGAGGGAGGGAGGGAGGGAGGGAGGGAGGGAGGGAGGGAGGGAGGGACAAGTATTTATCTTTTCCGGCGGAACAATTCGAACTGAATGCATGAGGAAAAAATGGCTGTCAAAGTGACAAACTTTATTCAATTTCACTTAGCTTCATCTGTCGCAAGGATGTTGATGAAATCTTCCAACTCTCGTAACCATGCCTTCAGCTGTCACCAGCCCGATGATAAGTATCTTCCATCTCTTGATTCCACACGTCAACTAAAAGACAACAATTTTGTAGAAAACATTCCTCAACAATAATAATATACTCAACATCGAAAGTTTAGCTAATGTTAAAAGAAATGGCATACCATTTATAAATGAACCTATTTTTATGAATTAGTATTCACATCTGAGATGTTTACCATTTACAAACAACATAAACGCATCAACCTTAGCGGCTGGTAGGTACTGGGTCCGGATGCCAGTCGAGGCATGGGATTTTTAATCCAGATACCGACTCCAAACCCTGAGTGAGTGCCGCGCAAGGCTCAGTGGGTAGGTGTAAACCACTTGCACCGACCAGCGATCCATGACTGGTTCAACAAAGGCCATGGTTTGTGCTATCCTGCCTGTGGGAAGCGCAAATAAAAGATGCCTTGCTGCCTGTCGTAAAACAGTAGCCTATGTGGCGACAGCGGGTTTCCTCTGAAAAACAGTGTCAGAATGACCATATGTTTGACGTCCAAGAGCCGATGATAAGATAAAAGAACAATCAATGTGCTCTAGGTGGCGTTGTTAAATAAAACAAACTTTTGTTCTATCTTTTTTTCATCAACCTTTGCCTCAACACAACAGGAGGACCTGGTTTTCTTTTAAGTTTATTCAACCATGGCAAATTTAGACGTCATAACAGATATTTGCTAAACTTTCCTTGTTGAGTATATATACGTTTGCAGTAAAACACACAATTATAAAACGAACTAACAAGGATGTTGAAAAAACGATTACTTAGACATTTCATTGCATGCAACTTCATTTGACATCAGTTATCTTGCTAATAACAGAGATGTATGTCTTTTAGCTGTGTCTTCAGCTGTTATCAATCCACTGATAGATATCTTCCATCTCTTGATTCCACACGTCAACTAAAAAAAAAAGGTAGAAAACATCAGTCAACAATAACAATGAAATTTTCAAGCAAAATTAATCCAGATACTGACTCCAAACCCTGAGTGAGTGCCCCGCAAGGCTCAGTGGGTAGTTGTAAACCACTTGCACCGACCAGCGATCCATGACTAGTTCAACAAAGGCCATGCTTTGTGCTATCCTGCCTGTGGGAAGCGCAAATAAAATATCCCTTGCTGCCTGTCGTAAAATAGTAGCCTATGTGGCGACAGCGGGTTTCCTCTGAAAAACAGTGTCAGAATGACCATATGTTTGACGTCCAAGAGCCGATGATAAGATAAAAGAACAATCAATGTGCTCTAGGTGGCGTTGTTAAATAAAACAAACTTTTGTTCTATCTTTTTTTCATCAACCTTTGCCTCAACACAACAGGAGGACCTGGTTTTCTCTTAAGTTTATTCAACCATGGCAAATTTAGACGTCATAACAGATATTTGCTAAACTTTCCTTGTTGAGTATATATACGTTTGCAGTAAAACACACAATTATAAAACGAACTAACAAGGATGTTGAAAAAACGATTACTTAGACATTTCATTGCATGCAACTTCATTTGACATCAGTCATCTTGCTAATAACAGAGATGTATGTCTTTTAGCTGTGTCTTCAGCTGTTATCAATCCACTGATAGATATCTTTCAATTATAATTCAATTCTTCACCAAAACAATTATAAACCAAACTATCCAAAATCAAGAAGGGAGGTAACTTACCATTAAAATGCTTCACTTGTGACAGCTACACCTTCAACTGTCACCAGCCCGATGATAAATATCTTCCATCTCTTGATTCCACACGTCAACTGAAAAAAAAGATAGAAAACATCAGTCAACAATAACAATGAAATTTTCAAGCAAAGCACACAATTATAAAACAAACTATCAAACAATAACAATGAAATTTTCAAGCAAAACACACAATTATAAAACAAACTATCAAGAATACTGTAAAACGACGGACGGACGGACGGACGGAGGGAGGGAGGGAGGGAGGGAGGGAGGGAGGGAGGGACAAGTATTTATCTTTTCCGGCGGAACAATTCGAACTGAATGCATGAGGAAAAAATGGCTGTCAAAGTGACAAACTTTATTCAATTTCACTTAGCTTCATCTGTCGCAAGGATGTTGATGAAATCTTCCAACTCTCGTAACCATGCCTTCAGCTGTCACCAGCCCGATGATAAGTATCTTCCATCTCTTGATTCCACACGTCAACTAAAAGACAACAATTTTGTAGAAAACATTCCTCAACAATAATAATATACTCAACATCGAAAGTTTAGCTAATGTTAAAAGAAATGGCATACCATTTATAAATGAACCTATTTTTATGAATTAGTATTCACATCTGAGATGTTTACCATTTACAAACAACATAAACGCATCAACCTTAGCGGCTGGTAGGTACTGGGTCCGGATGCCAGTCGAGGCATGGGATTTTTAATCCAGATACCGACTCCAAACCCTGAGTGAGTGCCGCGCAAGGCTCAGTGGGTAGGTGTAAACCACTTGCACCGACCAGCGATCCATGACTGGTTCAACAAAGGCCATGGTTTGTGCTATCCTGCCTGTGGGAAGCGCAAATAAAAGATGCCTTGCTGCCTGTCGTAAAACAGTAGCCTATGTGGCGACAGCGGGTTTCCTCTGAAAAACAGTGTCAGAATGACCATATGTTTGACGTCCAAGAGCCGATGATAAGATAAAAGAACAATCAATGTGCTCTAGGTGGCGTTGTTAAATAAAACAAACTTTTGTTCTATCTTTTTTTCATCAACCTTTGCCTCAACACAACAGGAGGACCTGGTTTTCTTTTAAGTTTATTCAACCATGGCAAATTTAGACGTCATAACAGATATTTGCTAAACTTTCCTTGTTGAGTATATATACGTTTGCAGTAAAACACACAATTATAAAACGAACTAACAAGGATGTTGAAAAAACGATTACTTAGACATTTCATTGCATGCAACTTCATTTGACATCAGTCATCTTGCTAATAACAGAGATGTATGTCTTTTAGCTGTGTCTTCAGCTGTTATCAATCCACTGATAGATATCTTTCAATTATAATTCAATTCTTCACCAAAACAATTATAAACCAAACTATCCAAAATCAAGAAGGGAGGTAACTTACCATTAAAATGCTTCACTTGTGACAGCTACACCTTCAACTGTCACCAGCCCGATGATAAATATCTTCCATCTCTGATTCACACACGTCAACTGAAAAAAAAAGATAGAAAACATCAGTCAACAATAACAATGCTTTTTTCAAGCAAAGCACACAATTATAAAACAAACTAAAAAACAATAACAATGAAATTTTCAAGTAAAACACACAATTATAAAACAAACTATCAAGAATACTGTGAAAAACGAGTGTCAGACGGACCAGGGAGGGAGGGAGGGAGGGAGGGAGGGAGGGAGGGAGGGAGGGACAAGTATTTATCTTTTCCGGCGGAACAATTCGAACTGAATGCATGAGGAAAAAATGGCTGTCAAAGTGACAAACTTTATTCAATTTCACTTAGCTTCATCTGTCGCAAGGATGTTGATGAAATCTTCCAACTCTCGTAACCATGGCCTTCAGCTGTCACCAGCCCGATGATAAGCTATCTTCCATCTCTTGATTCCACACGTCAACTAAAAGACAACAATTTTGTAGAAAACATTCCTCAACAATAATAATATACTCAACATCGAAAGTTAGACATTTCATTGCTAATGTTAAAAGAAATGGCATACCATTTATAAATGAACCTATTTTTATGAATTAGTATTCACATCTGAGATGTTTACCATTTACAAACAACATAAACGCATCAACCTTAGCGGCTGGTAGGTACTGGGTCCGGATGCCAGTCGAGGCATGGGATTTTTAATCCAGATACCGACTCCAAACCCTGAGTGAGTGCCCCGCAAGGCTCAGTGGGTAGGTGTAAACCACTTGCACCGACCAGCGATCCATGACTGGTTCAACAAAGGCCATGGTTTGTGCTATCCTGCCTGTGGGAAGCGCAAATAAAAGATGCCTTGCTGCCTGTCGTAAAACAGTAGCATATGTGGCCACAGCGGGTTTCCTCTGAAAAACAGTGTCAGAATGACCATATGTTTGACGTCCAAGAGCCGATGATAAGATAAAAGAACAATCAATGTGCTCTAGGTGGCGTTGTTAAATAAAACAAACTTTTGTTCTATCTTTTTTTCATCAACCTTTGCCTCAACACAACAGGAGGACCTGGTTTTCTTTTAAGTTTATTCAAACCATGGCAAATTTAGCAACGTCATAACAGATATTTGCTAAACGTTTCCTTGTTGAGTGTATATACGTTTGCATAAGTAAAACACACAATTATAAAACGAACTAAAAGACAACAATTTTGTAAAAAACGATTACTTAGACATTTCATTGCATGCAACTCAACATCGACAAGTTTAGCTAATGTAATAAAAGAAATGGCATACCATTTATAAATGAACCTATTTTTATGAATTAGTAATCACATCTGAGATGTTTACCATTTACAAACAACCACACGCATCAACCTTAGCGGCTGGTAGGTACTCAGTCGGATGCCAGTCGAGGCATGGGATTTTTAATCCAGATACCGACTCCAAACCCTGAGTGAGTGCCCCGCAAGGCTCAGTGGGTAGTTGTAAACCACTTGCACCGACCAGCGATCCATGACTGGTTCAACAAAGGCCATGCTTTGTGCTATCCTGCCTGTGGGAAGCGCAAATAAAAGATGCCTTGCTGCCTGTC
>NW_024534690.1:0-22145 GCF_016097555.1 Gigantopelta aegis
GCCAGTATACACAAGACGTGTACTGTGGCAAACCTTTAGAGTGATTTGAAAAGAAAACTAACAAAAACAATAAATATAAACATCCGTGCTTTTTTACTTGGTAATCCAAATGAAAATCTGCAATCGAATCACTAAAGAAATCAAGACTACTTCACATGCAGATACATGTAGTTTTACAATTATACTGAATTCGTAGTTGCCACAGGGTAACTGCATAAATGTTTGAAGAAAAATATTCTGTATTTACTGTATTTACAAACATATATTACTCATTATACTCAAGCCAAGTGTGAATATATAAAGCAAATATAAAGTGACAATTATGTTTTCAAATAATAAACTCTTTTAAAAAAAGGTTACAGAACTTTAATTTTCAGCTGTTTCAATTTAAAAGTTTTTTGCTATTTATGACTTCATATAAAATTCCTCCACACACAGAAATAACAAAGCTAAAATGGTGTTTATGATTATGTTTCAATGACCCATGCCAGAAGTCATGATATATCACCCACTCCCCTAATACAATGAGATGAATCCTGAGCTACAAAACATTCACATAATTCCACAGATCCATGGTAGATTCCCATGCATTCCTGTTACGGGTGAAATACCAAACATACCTCTATCTGCCGATGATGTCCTCGTTTCTCACTATATTGGCTGTCGTCCTTGAGATCCTTCATCATCTGCTGAAAAGATTGGATTCAAATAAATACATGTATATACAGTGGGTTCCACGTAATTGCATAGGCTCTGGGCAAACAAATTATTATTCAATTATCCGATCTAGTCGTTTACACAAAAGGCTGTAACTGGGTTCCGCAAATGATATTGCACGTCACTGCAATACTGTAAAATACCCTGGTCAGGTATGTATACTGTTTTCACCACTTCGTTCTCTTTAATACTAAACTGGTATTCATTGCACTGAAACAAAGTGGTGTAAACAGTTTTCCAGGTTGTAAAAATTGATAGCTCAATAAGTTTTAATGTATTTTTTTGAAAGGAGAGAAAAAAAAGAAAAATCATTTATTTCTATTTAAACATGTTATTTTAGGGTGTTTTTTTTTTTAATTATGAGCAATATACTGTGACATATACACTTACGATTATAGCCCTTAATGAGCAATAACGATTTGTTTAAATCATTAAACAGAATCTGCCCATTTATCATTAAATAGCAGATAAGTAGATTTTTAGATGTACTTGTGTGGTGAACAAGTGATCAATTCTACTTTTGCTTCTATCGCTGATTAGTAATATTTGGGTTTAGTTAAAACAAGATTTTAAAAAAAAAACGATATCAAGAAATATTCCACAATAGTTTTTTATTGATGATAATAGATGATGCTGATGATGCCATGAGCCAATTATTCCAGCCAGGTGATTGCCATGTGTGTGTGTTTGTATTATTACTTGACATGATCAGATGTTATTTACAGCCCGGAGCCCGAAGTAACCCGGAGACAAAACCAAAACTCTGATGCTAATGCCGAGGTGTATACTGTTCATATTAGCATAAAGATACACCTCGATATATGATGTATTTAAATATGTAAAAAATATAAATGTAGGACAAACATTTTTTGGGGGTTTTTTTTTAGAAAATATCGCATTTTTTTATGTTCGGGCTGTACATAATAAAATCTGTATGCACAGTGTAAACAAACGCTCTAATTTACGACAAGGCGCTTCACTTTCATTAACCTGGCTTGTAAAACAACATAAATGACTTGAGAGTATAATCAACTTTTAAACTAAATATATTTCTATTTGCATCAATAGAACGAAATGGGGTTATAGTATTTTTCTCACATAATAAAAAGGAGCATATTATTAGGCCTATTGGTAGGGTGCGTTAGAGTAAAAACGACCACTCATGATACCCAAGTGATAATTTTCTTTTCTTTGGTACTACGTAATTGGTCAGTTTTGTAATTTTAGATGGGGAAAGTCTACTTAATCAAGGGTTTTACAGCATTATTTACAGTAATGAAGCAGGGCGGCTGATAATGTCCATTAACATTGTACTATAGTCGCGACAGGTTACGCCACAATACCCTGTGATCTTAAAAAAAACTGGCACATATTTTGTACGTATGTCTAGACCGTGATAATCACTTACCTGGTCGATACCCTGCAATATACACCTGCCAATCAGGAATCACATGTGCAGGCCGCGGAAAGAAAGGACCAATTAACTAAAACAAAACTCCGATTCTCAAGTCAGCCCGTGGATGAAACATAATAGTTATTTCGACACCGACAGTAGTGGTTTATTTTGTATGAACTTCGTGTTGCTTTGGGGCTTCGGGCGATGAGGAACGTTTTTGTGACGTATTCCGCCCGAAGATTAAAAACATTATTTAAAATTATTATTGTTTTCTACACGTTTTTTAAAAACATATTTTAAATACATCGTACTGAGATGTATCCTCATGCCAAATCCCATGTTTGTATATGCCATATTTAATTACTTATTGACGTTTCCTTCTTCGGACGGTGAATACAGATTTTGTTATGTAGGCCTACAGTCCTAACATGAAAAATCTGTTTTTTTCCAAAAAAAAAAAATAAATAAAAAATTCTACATTTTTGTTTTAACATATATAAATACATCATGCTGAGGTGTATCTTTGTGCCAAATATGTACAATGTACACCTCGGCATTCGCAACCGAGTACTGTTTTTGTCTCTGGGTAACGTTCGGGCTCCGGGCTGTAAATAGGCCGACACCAAAGTACTATGCGGTGTTGGTGTCCAATCTTTTCTTTTGCGATAAAATACACGCGTCTTTCTTCGGATACAATCCTTTGGAAAACCATAAAAAGACAATCCCGATCGTTTAAACTGTTTATTTTTACACCCAAAGGCCCGCGCAGTACGGCACTGTTGGACTGAAAAGATCGTAAGCCCCTTACTCCATATATAAAACAGTTAACAACAATGGAAGAGTACAGCGGCTCTGACGTCACTTCCCTTCACGAGTTAAAAACTACACATATCCAGTATCGCGTCGCGATTCGCTATGCAAGTTTCATAAATCGCTACACAATTTTAAAACATCAAACAGTAGTTGCTCATCAATTTCCAATTGATTAGAAATGTTGCAAATTAAGATTTTAAAAACAAAATGTTCCCTGGCTGAGGAAGGAGACAATTTGTTTAATATTTTATGTATCTGAAGTAATGTAACCTATAACAAAATACATTACAAACATACACAAAATATTTATGATATTGATCACTGCAATATGCTATACATGAACTGCATGATTATTCATTCATTCATTTATAGTTATGTTTATGCTTATATATGTGGGCTGTCTGTAGTGGTTAGGTGTTTGTTGTTAATGAAAGAGAAGTCTGTGTAGTGGTGTTATACCTACCCACTGCATCATTATATACAACCTGCTTTAGGTGGAAGCCGGTACCGGGATGTGAACCTAGTTTCTACTCGCCTCAAGTAACATGTACATGATTAGCATCTTGTGTTGTCTTTATATACACAAGGGCCAGATGTAGCTCAGTGGTAGAGCACTTGACTGAGGTGTGATGGGTTGCAAGATCAATCAATTTACTCAGGGGGTTTTCCTTGGAAGAAAGTGCCCCATAACTGAAATTCAGAGGGCTGTGGTATGTAATAGTCTGTTTATGGGAAAGGGCATATAAAAGATTTCATGATGTTTAGGATTAGCACATATTGTGACCCATTAAATATAGCACACCTGTGAAATTTCTTCAACAGAAAATGATGTTCATTCTTTAAAATATTATAAATTTATAATAAAACATCCATTTTTGATATGGCTGGTAATGAACGGTTTGCCAGTAGATATAAATAAAAAGAATCTATTATACAATATATTATAAATTGTGTGAAAATGCAAATGAGACTCGTAAATGTATTACTTTACTGTTCTAAAGTTGATATATAAGCCCTTCACATCTGAGGTACGCATTTGCATTTGCGTGCCCAAGCATACCTTAAATTTAGCTCTGAAGCATTTTCAGTGTCCAACTAAAAATACAGTAACCGCGTATCAACCACCCCAGCTAGTCTCAATGTTTCAATATCACCATACTGTTTCAGTCATTGTTCAATGTCTGATACTCAAAACATTGAACATTATTTTTAACAAGTTATTTTTGTTTGCGATTTATTTATTCTGTTCTCTTGCATTTATAAAACAGTACGTAACAAATAAAGAATAGCAATAAAATATTGTGTTGTTCTCCAATGTATTATTAATAAATATACTTTGACGGAAGTAACACAGGCCGATTGCAAAATGTGGTCATGTGACCTTTGGACAAAATGAAGGCAAAAATGTACTGATACTTCCATAGGGAAAAAAGCCCAAATCATTGTGATATTAAAAAAAAAGAAAAAAAGGCAACTTAGAATTTCACCATGGATGAAAAGTTAGGCAAAATTTAGTATGAAAGGGCGATTATTTCGCCCACATCGCCCCCTTGTGTGATCCCTGAAACTTATGATTATGTGCCAATGACCCATGCCACCCACTCCCCTGATACATTGAAATGAATCCTGAGCTACACAAAATTCACAGAATTCCACATATCCATAGATGATTTCCATGCATCCCTGTTAAAGGTGAAACACCAAACATACCGCTATCTGCTGATGATGTCCTCCTCTGTCATTTTATCGGCTGGCGTCCTGTAGGATCTTTCATCATCTGCTGAAAAGAATAGGACTCAAATAAATATATAGTCATATATAAAATTGTTTGCAAAATAAAATTATAATACATTTTTCATACAACAAGCATTCTGAGAGTACTGCTGAAGCAACATATGACCCCTGCCGAGACGAACAAATGTTTGTATCTCCAAAGTGAAAAAACTGGTAAACTGCCATGAAAATCAAAGCTATATGTAGATACAAATTGTTGTATTAGTCTTTGAAAACTATATGTGGGATGGCTGGATGGACAGACAGCTAGAGAGACAAACAAACAGAAGGACAGAGATGAAACCTACAGTCCCCTCTGGTTAGACAGGTAGGGAACTAATAATAAATTTCTCATACACCAAGCATTCTGAGAGTACTGATAAACCAATACATGTCCCCTACAGCAGTGTTCGAGATTGACGGTATCCCGATATCCCAGAATTTAATTTTGGATACCAGACTTCAAGAACCCAGTATCCCACCGGGATGCCATATAATTTTTTTTTTTTTTTTTTCTAATCCTGCGTTTTTAGTTTTCACTAAGTTAAGTAAAAGTATTTTCAA
This sequence comes from Gigantopelta aegis, assembly GCF_016097555.1. Classification (NCBI taxonomy): domain Eukaryota; kingdom Metazoa; phylum Mollusca; class Gastropoda; order Neomphalida; family Peltospiridae; genus Gigantopelta; species Gigantopelta aegis. Next base: position 5,264 of record NW_024534690.1, read on the forward strand.
GCTCGTACCCAGTCTAATGCTATGCCATAACAATACCCCCCCCCCCCCCAAACTTGTACCCAGTCTAATGCTACACTGGAGCAATAGCGGCGTAGCAATAGACTGGGAACTGCTACGTCACTATTGTTTTTGTTGGATGTTTTCTCACTTCAAATTTTATTTGAGGTATTGATTCCACATCTGCAGAAAATTGATACAGGTAGGTTTATCATCAGTAATGTCAGAAACACTTATAGATTACTGCTAAATATTAATTTGTGTCCATATTACTCAAAAATAAATGCAGCAAATCTTTTTGCTGATTCTGTTTGATTGCTAATATCACAAATTCCGTAATTTTGATTGCGACGTACAGGGCTTCTAGAATTTTATAAAAATCCACTAGCCATGGATCATTGATTTTAAAAATGTACTAGCCATGATTAAAAATCCACTAGCCCTACTTTAAATAAATACAATTGAATTAATAGTAATAATCAGATATGTCACCTGAAGAGGGAGAGAGAGCTTAAACATCCTTGGATTGGGGGTGGAAAGAGGGGGCAAGACTTTCATATTTACAAAATATGTAAATGCAGAATTTGACATGTGTTTTTTCCCACTAGCCGTCGGGCTAGATATTATGATATAGTAGTTATTTACTAGCCCAACACTGAATATCACTAGCCATGGGAGTGGGGCTACCATAATCTAGAAGCCTTGGATGTAGCAATAGACTGGGAACGAGAACATTGTCGTCCAAGTTTGTTATGATGTTATTTATGAATTTCATTTAAGTGGGATACTAAATTCTCAGGTGGGTTACCAGATTTTGATATGTTAGTATCCAACTGGGATACTGCCCAAAACACTGTACAGGAACAAACAAAAGTTTGTATCTCATAAATGCAAGGACCATAACTGTGAATATGGGGAAATCGGCAATAAAGTCAAACTTGATTTCTAATAGTACATAATAAAGCTATAAAAATAATTCAGCTCAACAGTATAGTAAGGAAAACAAATTTTCATTTTTCTTACTAATAATGTTGATCCCGCTATTTGTACACTGGGATCCCACCTAGAATGTGGGATGGTAAATTGCCATGAAAATCAAATTTGATCTCTAACAGTACATTATAAAGCTACATGTATACACAAAATTTCTTCATATAATTCAAGGGTCATACAGACTGAAAAGTGGGTAAATGGTCATGAAAATCAAACTTGCTCCGCAACAGGACATTATAAAGGTATACACAAAATTTCATCTCGAGACTGAGAGAAAAAAAAAGAGTCTGAAAACGTGGGACAGAGAGAAAGACAGACAAAACCTGTAGTCCCCTCCAGTAGGGCCAGTAGGAGACTAAAAAAACAAACCTAATCACGAAATAAAAATTAAAATATATTTGTGTAAAAGTTTATACACCTATTCTAAATTAATATATATCAAACAAGAGGTCCTGAACCCATCTATCAGACTTATGAAATGCACAATACCCGTCTTTTTTCTTCTTTTCTTTTTTCTGTTTTTTTTTGTGTGTGTGTGTGTGTGTGTGTGTGTGTGTGTGTGTGTGTGTCAGAATGATCAAATTCATGACTTTCCTTCTCCATTGGACAAGGAAGCTGCAGACCAAATTTAGATGGAAATGGTCTAGTACATAGTAGTTATGAAGAAATTAGTTTAAATGTATATTCAATATTTGATGTTTCTATATACATGGACGTGTAGCCGATGTAGGCTATATCGAAAATAAAAGCTTTTAGAAACCCCAAATAGCTGGGATATTAAATAGAATAACAAACTCGGTACCAGTTATTATCAAATTTATGTCCCGAGTGAAATAATTTTCACTTGTCACGAGCTTTATTATCCTCTATGTACAGGTCAGTCTAAAAATATCTTTCTATTAGTGTCACGAAAACGGTACTACTTGTGATCAAGTGGCAGTATTAAAATTATTAATGCGAAATAAGCAGCTTATGAATAAGTTTTTATTGAGCAAATTAAATTTTAATTTAAAAAAGATAAATATATCATTATACAAAATAAACAATAGTTACTACACGATATATGCTTCAACAGTCAGTAGTAAATTTTACGTTTAGTGTCAGTCACAGATGTGGTCCGATCTAGACGAGTATGATTTCGTGATGCCAGTGTCGCTTTGAATGTTTAGATAATTAACACTTAATTAGGATCTATGATAGATATTTTTCAAGTCCTTCGCAATTCATCCGCCACTGTGTACAATGCCAGTGGTCACCATTTTTACAAGGTGACACCGATATCGCTTTAAAGGTAATGTCAGGATGAAGTCAAGTTGATCAAGGAGAAGTTTTGGCTTACTTTGCCAGCTGGCATGAGGCCTGTATTATTTATAAAATATTTGTTTGCATATACTGTTCAGATATATTAGTGGGTCACATCGGGAAGAATGAAACATACTGTTTGTTGAAACTATTGAGCTTCAATTTGTATGTTTTCCTGACAGTTTACAGGGTGTGCACTTTACGGTCGCGCGATCGCCCATGGCGAGTCAAAATAGCATTGGGCAACAGTGTTCGAGATTAAATATTTTGGCCAGTATCCCAGTTGGATACTAGCATTTCAAAATCTCTTATCCCACTTGAGAATTTAGTATCCCACTCAAATGAAATTCATAAATAACACCGTAACAAATTTGGATGACACTGTTCTCGTTCCCAGTCTATTGTTATGCCGCAATCGAAATCGTGGAATTTGTAAAATTGGCAATCAAACAGAATCTGCTAAAAAATTAGCTAAATGCTAAACAATGTTACATTATATGGTATCCCTGTGGGATACTGGGTTATTGAAGTCTGGTATCCAAAATTAAATTCTGGTATCCCCGGGATATCGGGATACCGTTAATCTCGAACACTGGTCAAGTCAAAACGTTATCACGTGTCGCCCGCTTGGCGACCGAACATTTCCACATATTGTATTATGAATCAAAATGCAAATAACTAATGTTTGTAAGAGATCGGAAAGTTATTTTTTATTTACTGTTTTCTACTGGTTTCCTATTAATATCTGCGTAACTAAACCCATATAGGATAATAGCAACCATTTCCCCAGTATATCGAACAGTCTAAAACCATTCGGAATGCCTCGGCCGGTTTTGATTATCTATTCGGAAAACCTCGGCCACGTAAATGTATTCGTATGTTCAATCGGAACACCTTGGCCATGTCCAACGATGTCAACAACAGCTATCATTGCCTATGCACGTGCGAGTATTAAATAGGAATGCTGGTCAACTCGCCCCAGAGCCAACTCACCCAAGTGTTTGGACAACTCGCTCCAAACTTTACTGTCCGTAAATAATTGTGACAAAATAAAAAATCGGTGTCATTTTATTTATTAATATTACAGTGAAACTCCACTATTACGATCACTTATTAAAGGGTTTTATATTAGGGAGATCTTAATATAGGATAAATAATAATCTATTACAATGAACTGTCATGCCTAATTTAATGTTTGTGAGTTTGTCCCTTATTTTCTTAAAGGAATGATCAGGCAAGGCTTTTGGACTCCGAATGGTGTGCATATTCAACAATATTTAATGCACATTAGCTTAAAATGTTGGTATACTAATTTTTAAAATGGTAAAGATATGAGTTGACTAAACAGTGTGGGGCGACTTGACCAACCACGTTGGGGACGAGTTGACCTGCTCCCGTTAAATAGTGATCATTATTTAACTTGTGTTGTATGTTTATTTCTCTAGCGGATGTGATTATTGTTTGTATAGATTGCTGTCAGGTTAGTAATTTTTTTAATTCCTCGTCATACGGTCATAAAAGCACCTTATTCATTCCAAGACCGAACTTTGGTAAAACATTCCAGATCTTTGACTGTGTGGGTCCCGTGACAACATAATAATTAGAATTTAATTACAACAGTTTGTAATAAAACTAAAACAAGTTCTGTTTCCTTCTTTTGTCTTGTTATTATTGTTTGTATGATATGATAACATGTTTTTAGAGTGCAATTTAAGTAAGTTCTTTTTTAAAACGAAATTCGGTCGCGGGCTATTCAAAAGTTGTACGGGCGAGACAAAGTGTTGCTGTGTATGCAGATGTGGAAGTGCTGTCAGTATGTACCAGTGAAATATAAGAACAGTAACTTTTTAAAACAATTATTTGAATTAAATGGGTCCAGGGAATTCCCATGGTATTCATGGATTTTTAACCTGTTTCATTACTCTTCTTGTTTTTTACAAAACATATGTCCTGATTTGTTGCAGGTAGGTACATGTGTAGATTCATTGGCGCTCCGACGAAGGGGCGAATATTCAAAATTTAGAAAATTGACATTAAAACATTATTCATATTGTTGGGACAGTAGATTTTTATTCTGATAACAACAACTTGATATTTTACTAATTTAATTAGTTAATTAAATTTTCACAATGAGGCAAATCGCTGGATAAAGCACGTAACGTTATCTGACGAACAACCGAATTTACATTCATCCGTTTGTAAGATAAGTGAAGCGATTAACTAGTACATTGTATTCTCACACGAAAGAGCGAATGTACATTTTCTGATGCAAAAGACAACTTGATGAAAGAAATGTTTTATTTAACGATGCACACAACACATTTTATTTATGGTTATATGGTGTCAGACATATGGTTAAGGACCACACAGATATTGAGAGAGGAAACCCACAGTCGCCACTTCATGGACTACTCTTTTCGATTAGCAGCAAGGAATCTTTTATATGCACCATCCCACAGACAGAATAACACATACCACGGTTTGATATACCAGTCATGGTGCACTGGCTGGAGCTAGAATTAGCCCAATGGGCCCACCGACAGGTATCGATCCCAGATGACCGACCTCGCATCATGTGAACGAACGCTTTACCACTGGGCTACGTCCCGCCCCACAACTTGATGAATGCACGTGCTCTATTTATCAATCTTATATTCACGTAAATTTCAAACTGATCACTACTAGCATTAGGGATAACCAATAAATACTAATGTCTAGTGTTGATTAGCTCCAATAATTTATTTGGTTCCATTCATGATGAAATTATTATTATATCTTGTGCAAAATAATTAGGGGTATTCAAATATAACATTAAATAATGAATATTGTTCATTATATATTTTAATACAAATTATTGAAAAATAAAAACAGGTTATTAGACTATGCATAATTAGTGTGAAATGTTAATGTCTGGGTAGTTTGACATGGAGATATGAAACACAAATTGATGCCACGGGTATAGAGGGTGAATTTGATGTTTTTGGTTCAGGGGTTAGTAACTGGTTGAATCCTCGCGATTCGCCAGACATGCAGGGATCCGGTCAGACATTTTTCTTATCAAGCGTCCAATCTGATGATGGGGTATCCTGACTCATTCGTCTTAGAGCGCTACACCCAACTCGGCCAAAGTAGTCGGCTGACCTTCAACTTGTCACTCCATGATGTCCCAGATTTGTTCAATGGGTGAAAGGTCGGCAGCTGGCCAAGGAAGAGTGTGGATGTTTTGCATGAATACTGTCACTAATCTACTACGATAAACACGGGCATTGTCATCTTGATATAAACATATTGCTCGATAGTACTGGCCTGTGAGCCTCCCTTGGACAATGTGAAAATGCGTTCTGGCAATCATGACAATTTCACCACAGGCATAACTGCCCCACCACCCCCTCCAAAATAGTCATGAGCTTGGATGTTGACCTCGGCGTACTGTTCAATGGGACGTCGTTAAACCCTGTCATGCTGATCATGAACATCTATAGGATTCCTTGAAAAACATCACCCTCGTTCATACCATTGGCGTCTGGCAGCAATGTGTCTCACCGTTAAAGTAGTTGTGAAGTAAGGCTAGCTCGTGTGAAGCTGATGTGCATTTAGTTTGTTTCGAATCGTCTGACCTGAGACTCTCACTTTAGCTGTTTTCTCGCTCTAGCTAGTGCACCACGACTGGTATATCAAAGGCCGTGGTATGTACTATCCTGTCTGTGGGATGGTGCATATAAAAGATCCCTTGCTACTAATGGAAAAAATGTAGCGGGTTTCATCTCTGTGACTGTGTCAAAATGACCATATGTTTGATATTCAATAGCCGATGATTATTAAATCAATGTGCTCTAGTGGTGTCGTTAAACAAAACAAACTCACTTCAGCTGTAACACGGAGATGGTTGACTATCTGAGATGCAGACTGACCTCGATTCCTCAATGTGTAGGTTCTGATAGGTGATCTTGAACTAGAGTTGTGGCCCTAGGCAGGCCTAAACGAGGCTGATCATCCACGTTTTCAGGCATTAGATATCGGGTCAACAAACTACTAATCTCTCTCTCTGAGACACATTGAGTGTTTGGGCAACAATTCACTACGTTGTTCCAATTTTGAGCATACCCAGAACCCCGAGTATTTCCCCACATTGCAGATGTCAAATGTTTACGAAATGGACAAATATTGACAACGTGCCTCTGGGGTTAAGATCTAGTATCTATATTAAAAACAAGATGGGATACTGCCACAGTGAATGCAGAATGTACGCAGTGTTAAATTCGAAGTTGCACACCAAGCATGTGCAATATGTGCTCACAAGATTTGCGTTGGTACGAACAGCTGTGTTTTTGGGATACGCTGACTAGAAACATTGTAATGCATAATGCACCTGGTTTATATTTTCGTTCTGTAATTATTCACAACTGATTTTGAATATTCCATACTTAGTTTGAACAGTATATTTTAAAGCTGAATATCATCATCTATAATGTTAGTTCATGAATGACACATACTATATAAATTAAGTTATATTGTATTGATTTACCATGGGTATTCACTAATTAATTAATAACATTGTTTCATTATTATATGCATTTTTGATCAATTGATTTGGTATCTCAAATGCCTATCAGCAGTTACTGACACGTACCAACTATGCATACATTCAATGAAGTGCTGTGGGTTTTTGGGTTTTTTTTTAAGTTAAGCAACCCTAGATGTAATTAGTACTGAAATAGCCCCATTCATAAAAACTGCAAATTACGTGACGAATATGTCAAGAATGGTGTTCCATCGAAATAATAGGAGAGTACAATGACAACTGTGACGTCCCACAACAGAACGACATGCACGTGCATCATGCCACCCATGCTTTGCTCAAAATGCAGTATCAATACACTGCAATTGTTGCCATTTAACATCACTGTCTTGCATTGTTGAAATTTAATCGTTGAATATGGCACATCGATGGTTATCAGAGGCCCAAAGATGGCGTATAATTGGTATGTATGCGACCAGCATGACCTTCAAAAGTATAGGATGTCAACTGGGGTATCATTAGTTGTCATCCGGGCACGTGGTGGGTTTACCGGCTATTGATGATTTGTGTCATGAATGTCATCTGTGGACTTCAAATGACATTTTTCATCATCAATCATGATGTTGACTTGTGTTTCTGACTCTGCACCTCCATACTTATTGTGCCTCAGTTTTTGGCTCAAATACAGCATATTGCAATTCTTCTCAGAATCATGATTAAAATTTCAAAACTGGATACACTTGTTATGTTTTCTTACTGTCAAAGATGTATTCTTGCAAAACACATTTGTTTTTCCAAGGTTATGTTATCAGGCTTTCAACGCCAAACCTCGTAAGACAAGTCATTGTGAAAAATACAAGGGGTACTTAACTTGTTTCTTTGTGTATATTAATTGCAAGTTTGCTATTTTATGACAATGCAGATATAAGACTTGTTCATGTTAAATAATAATAAGGTTGCCACAAAAGTCATTATTATGATCATGAATAGCCATCAAAGCGGCCATGTAAGTTACTCATTGTCCAGTTACTGTTCTATAATTAAATTACTTTGTATGTTTTAATGTTGGATCATTAATACATAATTGCCAGCCACATGATAACTGCTTAATTTTTACACCAAAATCGTTAGAATATGGTAATATTTAATTAATTTCAACTTGATTTTTCTTGCTTATATTAATATTAAAGCACCATGCCCTAGGCACATACCTTCGCTCTCTGGGTGGTCTGTCCAGGACAGGGTAGTTGTCAGTGATTAAATAAATAACTCAGTCATGTACTTAACCTTTGTTTGACACCCAATGGTTGATGTGTATTTTTGTACTGGGGTGCTGTTAAACATTCATTAATTCATTCAGAGAATTCTTTCTAAGTGGAAGCCGATAGTGGGGTGTGAACCGAGTACCTACCAGCCTTAAGTGAGATGGCTTACTCACTATACCAGCGAGGCCGGTCAAATAGTTAGAGAACAGAGGCTGAATACATTGCAGCTGGAAGTAAAAATTAAATTCATAATTAATTCTGACCCAGTCTTCAGAGGAACCTCTCTACATGTTTCAAAAGCGGCAAGTCATCTTTTACATGTACAGTCAGACCTCGTTACAATGACCACGTTCGTCCCTGGTTGAGCAAGTCATCTTTTACATGTACAGTCAGACCTCGTTACGACGACCACATTCGTCCCAGGTTGAGCAAGTCATCTTTTACATGTACAGTCACACCTCGTTACGACGACCACGTTCGTCCCTGCTTCAGCAAGTCATCTTTTACATGTACAGTCAGACCTCGTTACGACGACCACGTTCGTCCCTGGTTGAGCAAGTCATCTTTTACATGTACAGTCACACCTCGTTACGACGACCACGTTCGTCCCTGGTTGAGCAAGTCATCTTTTACATGTACAGTCACACCTCGTTACGACGACCACGTTCGTCCCTGGTTGAGCAAGTCATCTTTTACATGTACAGTACAGTACACCACCTGGTTGAGCGTCATCTTTTACATGTACGACGAGGACCACGTTCGTCCCTGGTTGAGCAAGTCATCTTTTACATGTACAGTCACACCTCGTTACGACGACCACGTTCGTCCCTGGTTGAGCAAGTCATCTTTTACATGTATGTACAGTCAGACCTCGTTACGACGACCACGTTCGTCCCTGGTTGAGCAATTCATCTTTTACATGTACAGTCAGACCTCGTTACGACGACCACGTTCGTCCCTGGTTGAGCAATTCATCTTTTACATGTACAGTCAGACCTCGTTACGACGACCACGTTCGTCCCTGGTTGAGCAAGTCATCTTTTACATGTACAGTCACACCTCGTTACGACGACCACGTTCGTCCCTGGTTGAGCAAGTCATCTTTTACATGTACAGTCACACCTCGTTACGACGACCACGTTCGTCCCTGGTTGAGCAAGTCATCTTTTACATGTACAGTCACACCTCGTTACGACGACCACGTTCGTCCCTGGTTGAGCAAGTCATCTTTTACATGTACAGTCAGACCTCGTTACGACGACCACGTTCGTCCCTGGTTGAGCAAGTCATCTTTTACATGTACAGTCAGACCTCGTTACCACGACCACGTTCGTCCCTGGTTGAGCAAGTCATCTTTTACATGTACAGTCACACCTCGTTACGACGACCACGTTCGTCCCTGGTTGAGCAAGTCATCTTTTACATGTACAGTCACACCTCGTTACGAGGACCACGTTCGTCCCTGGTTGAGCAAGTCATCTTTTACATGTACAGTCAGACCTCGTTACGACGACCACGTTCGTCCCTGGTTGAGCAAGTCATCTTTTACATGTACAGTCAGACCTCGTTACGACGACCACGTTCGTCCCTGGTTGAGCAATTCATCTTTTACATGTACAGTCAGACCTCGTTACCACGACCACGTTTGTCCCTGGTTGAGCAAGTCATCTTTTACATGTACAGTCACACCTCGTTACGAGGACCACGTTCGTCCCTGGTTGAGCAAGTCATCTTTTACATGTACAGTCAGACCTCGTTACGATGACCACGTTCGTCCCTGGTTCACTTTGTTGTTATATCGAATTTGTAGTCATGTCGAAATTACTGTTATAAATATTTGTTTTATTTAATAACACCACTAGAACAGATTGATTTATTAGTCATGGGCTATTGAGTATCAATAGTAGCAAGGGATCATTTATATGCACCATCCCACAGACAGAATAGCACATACCAAGACATTTAATATACCAGTCGTGGTGCATTGGCTGGAATGAGAAATACATGTAGCCCAATGGTCCCACCGACGGGGATGGATCACAAACCATCATCAAATGCTAAGTATATTATTATTAATCAAAGCACATTCACAGTCAATCTAATAGATTGGTAAAATGTCATAAAACTAGTAGACTTGATTGTTCGAAGTTAATCCTTTAATTGAATGACTATAAAGCAGGGGTGGGGAAAAATAAAATTGTCAATCGGTCCCGCTTGATGTAATCATTAATGGAGGGGGGAGAGGGGGAAAAAAGAAAGGAATAAAAAAACAACTTTTTTTTATCACATCAGTGAAAAAAAAAGAAAAAAAACCCCACAAATTGTATATATTTTACATAATGGAATAAATATTATAAAAAAGGAATAAAAGTTATGAATTTAAATCCCATATATGTATAAAAAGTACGAGTATTCAGCACTGTGTCCTGAAAATTAATAAAAGATCGCACTGTTGAAGCGTTTGACAGCCTGAGCTAGCACATGTTTAGACAAAGAGATTAATAACGTCATCACTGATTGGACGAAATTTGACCTCTACTGGCTCTTGCGATAACCAGTACATGTAGCTGTCTGCTTACTCCCACTTGTTAACAAAAAAGTGGAAACCTTTTGTTAATTTTAAAATCCTTCATAATTATTGGATAGACTACATTGAACAGTCAACAATAAATACATTTATAGATTATTTCAGTATATTTTATGCTAAAGCAGTTTGTATTGCACAAAAGTCTCTTGCTTCGGACTGGGACACTCGACGAGTCGACCCGACAAAGCTCCGTACACAGGTGTTGACAGGTGTTGATTGTAACCAGTTGCAAACGCTGGGTCCTTTGTTTTAATTGGAGTGTAATACGTTGATGGCTCTCTCACCAAGAATGGTGTTATTGTTAACGTCTGTTTAATCTCTTGACCGGCTCAGCAACTTTGACAAAATTAATGTCTAGCCTAGTGGCTGTGGATTGACACTACTGTAGATCCGACTTCAGTGACTGACGATATATACTTAGGCAGACTTCAAAATCGCAGACGTCTTGCCACTAGCCATATTGACTACTATTTATTTATTATTTTAAATCCTGCATGAGATACCGATGTCTGGGCAGGCCGGTCCACTTGACGGATAAGAATTTGTTCCAATAATAGAAATGGACAGGTGCTTCGGACCGACAAGAATGACAAAAGTGGGACCGGCAAACACACGTTTTTAAAAAATAATTTCGGTCTCAGAGATCGAGAATCGGTCCCAGACCGGGAGAAAAGGGCTTTTCCCCACCCTTGCTATAAAGGCTTATGTTCAAAAGCAATACACGTCTGCAGAGCTAGTCAACATCTGTAACTCAGACATTGTGTGACACTTTTGGCTCATGACGAGATCAAGGATGCCTGGCCAAATGGCTGTTTACTGCCAATGTGCTACGGCATCTATTATTATGTAATGTCGTTGTAAAGAGGTGTTTTTAGACATCAGGTGCACGTTTGTTCCTAATTTGCTCTGTCTGAGTCGGAAGGTGTGAATTCCGGTGTAATTAATGAACAGAATAACATTGGTGTATGTTCGTTGCAGACAATTTGTAGTCGGATGGTGTAAATGTAGTAACGATGGTCGTTGTAATGAGGTCTGACTGTACTTTCCTCAGACAGGACAGCACATACCATAGCCTTTGATATTCCCTTATACTTCAATACTATTTCACTAATACTTCACTGATATATGACTTTTATTTCACCTATACTTCACTTATGTTTCACTTAAACAGCAATTTCTGTTAAAGTTGATAAATATATGAACACTGATCAAGAACAATGCAGTCAGGTTTTTGATCTATCTAAAGTCCTATGTATTTAAAAGTACCTTTTATGATTATACACTTCATCATATGTCCATCTACACCACATGGATTCAAAACATGTCTGTTTTTCTTTATCTTAACACCTCAATTCTTTTCTGTATGTATCTGTATTCACCACCAAAACCTCTACCTCTGTAATATAGCCAAATCCATCTCGAAACATCCACAACCATGCTGACTATTTAAATTTTGTGTATAAAATGCTTCATTTTCCTCCGCTACATAAACAGGTTCCACTTTAATGCCAACTCCTGAATAACTTTTATTAGTTACTGGCATTCAAAAAACCTTTAAGAGGTTGTCTCATTTGTTTGAATAAAGATGCCACATTGCTGTTGTCGACACCATTAAGTACAAGTTGTCGCTAACAAACACTGGTAAATTCATAATGATTTTTTTTGTTTTGTTGTACCACTTTTCAAACTCTGAAACGTACATCACCATAGAAATTTTGCCAGTTCTTTTATATCTATCAACTCTGTATGTGCTTCATATGCCACCTCAAATTTGTAGTTTTTTTGTCTATTTTGTCTATTAATGTTATCAAAGTCGCTACGCCATCATCTGTGTACACTTCATCAATGTCGAGTTCGCTAAACACTTTATAATAGATCGACTCATCGCTTTCTGGTAATGATAACCTGCGTTCGAAATAAGCACTTGACCGTTTGTCCCGACAAGTGAAAATTTACTCGGACAAGCATAATTTACCTTAGTGGTTATCCGGCTGACAAGTAAAAATTAAAAAACAACAACAACAAAAAAACAAAAAAAAAACAGTAGAATAATTTTTAGCAATGGTTGTAGTTTAAAAAAAACCTACGAAATTAGCGGTGTCTCAACGCAAAATGTCATACAAATATCATGGTTTGAGCGTTAAATAAACATGGTCTTGATAACATAATAGTCTTAGCTCATGAATATTGGGAATACCTTGAAGTTGCGATTGAATTCCGAATTCCCCACTCAGGAACGTCTCGGCTGACATAAATAATTTATTTGATCGACAAATTATATTCGATATCGCTCGTATTTAAAAAACAGATGGGTTTATTTTATTTTATTGTTTTGTTGTTTAAGTTTAAAACGAAGTAGTTGTCTATTTGCCACATGTAAAAATCTGTTTTCCTTGATTTTTGTGAATTACTGATTACATCATCGGTAATGTGATAAAATAAAAACCTGTTAGATGGGTTAATCTACGATTAAAAAACAAAATTACGACTGATCAACAAACCCGTGAAAAGGCGGGATCAACCCGATCACGTGGTTTCTTGTTGATTTATTATCAGAACAAGTCTGAAAATAGAGGCCCATTCTATATAAATAAAAGTAACAATATGGCTTGTCTCCCCACCATAGAGGTTGTGACCATCTCCCACTCCAGATATCGTTCATACAGGCCTAAAAAAGCGTCTACTCATGGACGTTGCCCAGTACAAATGTGTCATTTGCCAAGCTTTGTATAAATAAAATTAATATTAAGAGTAAGTATTTCTGTGTTGAAGCAGATGGTGTCGTACGTTTTAAAATGCATATTTAATGGTGGTTTTGTTTTGTTTTGGGTTTTTTTACCATATCATGCACGTGCTTATACTTGAACTGGTACTAGAATGCCTTCGCGTTTTCCGGGGAAAAGAGTTTCCCATGTCTACTAATAAAGCCGAGGAAGCCCTATGCACTGCGAATGGCTCATCGACCAACACATCCTTTAAATGAATGTTTTGCCTTACACTTCTAAACTGAACAGTCGACGAATCATCTAGTTCCATTGTGTTTATTTCATGTAAATTGTACCACTGAAACCGCACGGTCCCACAGGTAGCAGTCATCATTTATGGCAGAATATTACCTTGGACGAGGCTCCGGGTTAGTTGTCACTCTAACAGTACCCTCATTTCTGCTGGTGTTGCATTTTTGACAAATGTCAATTAAGCAACCAAAGTTAAATGGAAACTTTTATTTTGAAGCAAGTAAAGTACACCTTATTCATTAAGTTTATCACTAGCTTTGTTATTATAAAGTTATTTGAGTTGCAAACATTATTGGAATTCTCGTACATCTCGTAGGCCTTTCTGCAGTGACCGGAAAAACATGAATTTTATTTTTTAGTTGTTAGTTAAGTTTTTAACGTGTCTTTAACAAAGTGAATTCTTCGGTGTGGATTCATGAAAAGATGTCGACTGTATTTCATTTTCATTTTCATGTCAAAAGTCCGACAAAACGTCAACTTGTTTGATGATGACAATGCACCCCCACTTAATTGCTTATAAATTGCATCATTTTATCCACATTTGATTGTAGTAGTTATTTGACAGTTTTATTACTTTTTCCATATTTAATAGTGAACAGAACACAACAAACACTTTTACGTCAATCCCCCTGTAAACTGGATACCCATCTAACTTACGTTTAGAGGAGATTCACTCCATCATGTAAACTTGTACGTACTAGTATATGTAACAGTACATGATTAATAAAGGACAACAGTAACACATTATTGTAACATTTGGTGACAGGCACATTTTCCTGCCCTACACAGATGGACAAGTGGAAATATTGGCGGACAAATAGATTTTCTTATTTCTATCACTGATAACGCTATCACTGGAACTTGTCTCTTCTTTTCAAAACCTATTATAGTCTGCAACACTAACTTCATCCACCCATCTGCTGTATGCTTTTGATTGATAAAACATCGGTGGTATTTTGTAACTACCCGCCACCATTTTTGTTGAATGTTCCGGAAGCTAAAAATTCAGTCCAAACACCAGAGTGAAGTAACACATTTTTCACCATGTTTCTCACACTTAGGTTTTTACACAACCACTAGAGCTGGGCGGTACTGAAATGTTAGATTAAATATTTAAATTTTGGGGAGATTTACCTCAGTATTGGTTCGGTATTCGGTTTTGACAATACCAATACGGATATCAAGCGGTATTTTCGGTATACTCAGTTTTAAATGCATGCTAAATACCCATAAATGCTATCACTAATTCTCACTAGATATAGAATGTCAACACGCTCTCTCATCGTAATCACGCAGACTATGAACTGTGATTTATTAACAACCAATCACAAACATACATGTGTTTCAGTCTTGATAACAATTACTGTATATATTAGTCTTGATAAGAATGATTGTACATTAGTTTCGGTAATTAGTAACATTAACATATCCATCTCACACCTGCTATTAAGAGTAGACTGATGAGATACAACACGGCTCATGGAAATCGCAGTGCTAAATACAGGGTATGAATAATAACAAGGCAACAATGCTGCAGAGGAAAAACAAACACCTAAGATTTCAAAGAGAAATAAGTTGATGAAATCAAAACATACCTTCATCTGTTGATGTCCCACGCTGTGTGTAGCTGGTGTAGATGTCAGTGGTCATCCTCCAGGATCCTGCTATTTTCCGAAATCCTGTTAAAGGAAGGGACAATCAAGGCATTTGACCTGGTATGCATATTGAACGATATATAATGTACATTATTGCTTAATATCAATAAGTATAATCATATAGTTAATTAATAAAACGGTTAAATGTGACTGCTATTATATATAACGGGCACAGCCATTTTATATCATCCCAGTGAATATGCCCTCTGGCGAGCTGGTGGTTACGTAATACCTAACGTGTCACGTCAGGAATTAGTCTTCAAACTGAAGAAACAAAACATACCTGATTTTTGCAGATGCATCGCAATATTCTGTAATAATAGTCATCCCAGTAAGCCAGCAACAATTATATATTATTTTTAATACAAAATAAACCACCATTGTCAATGTGTTGAAATAACAGTATTATGGTTTGTACATAAATTAACCCACGTACTGAAATAATAATCGGAGTGTTTTCTTGGTTAATTGGTCTTTTCTTTCCGTGGCCTGTGCCTGTGGTTCCTGATTGGCAGGTGTATATTTAGACGGTCCCCAGACACTGTGTCTAGACACATTAAAAGGATGTGCCTCTTTTATTAAGATCACAGGGTATTGTGTGTTAACCGCACGGACACTCCTCTAGGGTGTATACTACCAAATCAAATCCCATAGACAACAATGGTAACATATGTGCCTAAAACTCCTGTGGCTGAATCAGAAAAAATTGGGGGTCAAGCTGCTCGTTTCTGAGATAACGGGTAGCATCTGTGACTACCCTAGTTCCGCACAAAATTCAAGTACTTTTTTTTTACAGGTACCCCATACATGTTTCAAGCACAAGGCTACTTGACACATTGGTACTAGATGAAATAAAATTGCATATTTTTTTTACCCAAATGAAACTATTATTTTTTACAACCAACACACTCACATTTATAACCAATCACAGGACTTGTGATGTTCACTTCTCTATCAAAAGTTGGGTGCACCTCGAACTTTGACCTAGCCGGAAGTTATTTGGTTTAGTACTACCTCTAATCGTAATCAATCAGCCGTCCTGCTTTATTACTGTAATTAATTCTGTAAAACTCTTGATTAAGTAGACTTTCCCATCTAAAACCACAAAACTGCCCAATTACGTAGTCCCAAAGAAAAGAAACTTATTACTTGGGTATCCAGAGTGGTCGTTTTTGCTTGAACATAGCATACCAATAGGCCTAATAATATGCATTTTTTTCTTTGGATTTTAAAAAAAAGAAAAATACTATAACTCCATTTCGTTCTATTGATGCAAATTGAAATATATTTAGTTAAATAGTTTATTATACTATCAAGTCATTTATGTTGTTTTACAAGTCAAGTTGATGAAAGCGAAGCGCCTTGTCATAAATTAGATGGATGGAGCTGACGTCACTTCGCCCCAAGCTATACCACCGGACGTCACAAAAACGAAACAAAATGGCTGCCCCCAGTCAGCAGGAATAATCATGTTTTTTTATTAACTCTAAAATTACATGTTTTTCATTTGTTAGTGTCAGCCAACACATAAATCTCGTTTGAATTTA